>NC_067147.1:58601635-58699135 GCF_903995435.1 Acomys russatus
ACACGGAAGGTGTTTTAAAGTCAGTCAAAATAAGAAGGGAACAAACCAGCTCCGAACTGTTGAATTAGAGCAGTTAGTTCCCTATGCCTGGATCGTTTGTATTGCTCAAAAAATTGGCGGCGGCCAGGGGTGAGGGGGAGTGCTGTGTGTGTAGGATACTTTCTAAGGTCACTGAAGGCAGTATCTATGTCCCAGCCACTGTGGAACTCCCAGGACGGCTATGGGCCTTTTCAGTGACCACGCGCTACAGAAAAAGAAAGGGTCAGCTGGTCAGCTGTCCGTAAGGTTTCCATCGCTCACCCTGGAAGAGTTAGAAGAAATGGCACCTCCAGTCTGCCCTGCCTATCTGGCACCAGCAGGGGCCCCTCCTCCCACTCTTCTTTGTTACTAGTACCCCTGGGGTCTGGGACAAGTCTGCTTCCTCTGCAGGGTAGACAGCAGGGCTGTGTGGTTAGGAAGCTGGCTTTGCTGTTTAATGCCTTTTCCTTTCAGCCACTTCTCTGTTCCACACTGTTCCCAACAGCCCCAGTTTAAACATGTGGGACGCTCCCTCCCAACTCTCGGGGACGTGCCCTGCTCCTTGGATGGGCACGCCCTCTTCTGACTCGGAGCCTGTTTTATGAAGCCTTCATACTCCTGAGGCAGTAGGCTTCTCTCACAGGGAAGTCTGCCTCCTCACTGAGCTGAGGTGGGATCCCTATGGTTTGCCATTGGCTGCCCATCTGACCCTCTTCTCTAAGAAGCATGGAGTCTGTCTCCTCATCTGCATGGCGTAGAGGTATTAACATGGGCAACGCTAACACTTCCCAGCATGCATGGCGCTCCAGGTCCCAGCCCCAGCACACTGAAGCACACCTATCACCTCAGTGCTTGGAGATGGCAGCAGGCGTGTTAGTAGCCTGAGCTGCGTGAGGCAGTGTCTTGAAAAAAAAAAGAAAAAGAAAAGCTCTCTATCGCATGAGATCCATTTCTATTTATTTAATTAAATGTATTTATATGTCTTTCAAGACAGGGTTTCTACTTGGGAGGCAGAGGAAGGCAGATCTCTGTGAGTTCTAGGCCAGCTTGGTCTACAAAGTGAGTCCAGGGCAGCCAAGGCTACACAGAGAAACCCTGTCTTGAAAAACCAAAAATATAAAATAAAATAAAATAAAAACAAGTGACCAGAGAGACGGCTTAGCAGTTATGAGCAGTGGCTGGCCCGACTTCAGTTTCCAGCACACACATGGCAGCTCAGAACTGTCTGTAATCCAGTTCCAGGGGATCTAATGCTCTCCCTGGCCTCTACGGGCACCAGGAGCACACACTGCAGACACATGGACTCACACACACGTACATGAATAAAAATATGTCTTGTTAAAAAGGAGGATAGCTCTTTGATTTTTTTGTGTGGGTGGTTTGGTTTTTCGAGACAGGGTCTCTCTGTGTAGCCTTGGCTGTCCTGGACTCACTTTGTAGACCAGTTCAGGCTGGCCTCAAACTCACAGCGATCCGCCAGTCTCTGCCTCCCGAGTGCTAGGATTAAAGGCGTGCGCCACCACCACCCAGCTGAGTGCTGGGATTAAAGGCATGCGCTGCCACAGCCTGGCCAGCTCTTTGTAACTACTCTCTCAAATGTTCCTGAGAGCATCCATCCCACTCCTCTGCCCCAAGCTTTCTCAGGTAAGCACTCTCGTGGGACAGACTCCCTACTTGGGATTCTGAGAGCTTCATCATCCCTCCCCACCCACGGAGCCCTGGCACTGAGGAGCCCACTCACCCAGTGCCTGTAGGCTTGGCAGGGAATGTGCAGACCCCAGCAAGTGAGTGGCTGATGGAGTTAGGCCCCAGTTACTTGGTGGGCCATGATTTCTGTGTGCATGCAGCGCTCTGACTCCACACTTTTTCTCTCTCCCCACAGATGTGCAATGCTTTCTACAACGCCAACATTTTGGTGCTCATTTCAGGGTGTCACAGTGAGTTACCCTTCACCCTGTGAAAAGGTGTGTGTCTTTTACCCCAGGGGCTCTGCTCCCAGGCGCTGACACTGGTGTGTTTGGGTTTGGTTTGTAGCCTCTGTGGTCAAGTCATTTGAGAAGAATGATTTCTTTGATGAAGGCATCACAAAGGCCCAACTTTTCCTCAGCCTCCACGATGCTGTGCTGTTTGCCTTGTCAAGGAAGTTCCCAGAGTCCTCGGAGCTGAGCATGGGTGAGACCGAGACGATGCAAGAAACCTCAGAGTCAGACAAGGTGAGATGATGTAGAGCCTCCAGGCAGGGGAGAAGTGGGGAAAGGGATGTCCAGGAAACGCTGGGCTGCACCTGTGCTACAGTTTGAGATGCTGGACGTGCTCTGGACCAACTGCTAGGGCCAGCAGAGGCCTGGGGCATCCTTGCCCATCACCCTGTGGATAGACTCTAGAGCCTCCCCAGCCACCACCTCTGTGATGAGTCATAGGTCTAATGTCCTCCCAGGACGTTGGAGGTGGTTTACATTGTGAGTAATGAAGGATCGTTCACGATGACCAGATGCAAAGAGGAAGACACATACATCAGCAATTTAGCCAGTTCTTAACCCTAAGTAAAGACATAAGCTGGCTTTGGGCTTCCCAGATCAAAGTCTGCAGGAAATTAAAACCCAGATAGGCCGCCCAGTGCTGGCTAATGGTCAGGAATTGCTTTTCAGTCAACTCTTGGTTTTGACCTACTGAATTTTAATACTGTTTGAATTTTTTTTTTTTTTTTTTTACTGTTTGAATTTTTATGACAAATGTGCTACCATGATCAATGTTTTTAAAATATTCAGAGAACTGAACAATATTCAGTCTTATAGAACACAGGCCTTCTTCATCTCCCTCCCTCTCCTCCTCTTTATTAAAATTTTTTTGTTTTGTTTTTTTGGAGACAGAGTCTCTCTGTGTAGCCTTGGCTGTCCTGGACTCGATTTGTAGACCAGGCTGGCCTCGAACTCACATTGATCTGCCTGCCTCTGCCTCCCGAGTGCTGGGATTAAAGGCGTGTGCCACCACCACCTGGCTGGTAAATGTACTGTTGTGGTGTTTGAATCCACTGGGAAACACTTAGACTCAATTTATATTTATATTAAGTGACTTTATTCTTACTGCTAGTAGAAGGATGGCAGCCTTAGAGCCAAACAGCACGGCTGGCCGAAGGGGACTAAGGGAAGGGTTTATAAGGTGGATACCAAAGCACATTACAGTTATCCATAGAATCCACAGCTGGCAAAAAGGTTGTTTTACTCTCTTAGTCGTTTCCATTGTGTAATAATAAAAGGACCACTTCATCCCAGTACCACAGGAATAGACAGGTTATAAAAGTAGAAAACAAGCTGGGCATGGTGGCGCACGACTTTAATCCCAGCACTCGGGAGGCAGAGGCAGGAGGATCGCTGTGAGTTCGAGGCCAGCCTGTTCTGCAAAGCGAGTCCAGGACAGACAAGGCTACACAGAGAAACCTGTCTCGAAGTCAAGTAGCATCAGTATTCTAGCTCACAATTCTCTAACTTATTACCAATATTCTTCAGGCTTCGTTCTGCCCTCAAATAGCAAACAAAACCCCTGTCAAGGTTTCCTGGAGAATTACCCTAAAATACAACAGTTGAGATGTATATCTTTCCACTTTCTGTTCTTTCTGCCCAGGGACACGGGCTTTCTCAGCATTTATTCAGTCTTTTAATATGCCAATCTCTGGGAAGTGTCTGGTTCTCCTCAGACAGACAAATCCCAGACACTTTATGCTTCATTTGCGTGTGTGTGTGTGTGTGTGTGTGTGTGTGTGTGTGTGTGTGTGTGTGTCCGTGCGCGAGCACACGCCCACAGAAGCCAGAAGTGTCTGGATCCCCTGGATCAGGAGTTATAAGTAGTTGTGATGTACTTGATGTGGGTTCTGGGAATTGAACACAGGTCCCTCTGAAAGTGCAGGACTGTGGACTTTCATTTTATTTATGTGTGTGTCTGGGTGTGAGTATATGTGTGTGGCGATGGGGGGGCTTGCACAGGGGACTGCGGTGGGAGCGAGAGTTACGAGGGATTGTGAGCTACCTGATGTGGGTGCCAGAACCAAACTCAGGTCCCTCAGGAAGAGGCCAGGATCTTAACTGCTCAACTGCCTAGCCCCATTTTACTTATTTTTGTTGTTAATTGCTTTTCAAAAGAAATCTTCAATGTCTGGGCATGAGGGTTCATGCTTATAACCCACCTGCTTAGGAAGCTGAGGCAGGAGAATCACATGATGGTTCAGACTTAAAACCCAGCTACTCAAGGAGCTGAGGCAGGAGGATCACTTAAACTCACAAGTTTGATACTAGCCTGGCCAGCATTGCAAGACTCTCCTTGCCAATCTCAAACTAAAAACAATAGTAATAGTAGATTTTATCTACACCAGTCGCTCAGATAGACAGAAGGAAAGTACGGAATTTTTAAAATTACTTGACCAACTTTGTGACTTGTTCTACCAGTCATGATAGGGTTCACTGTTAATTCTCTTATGTTTTCTTCATAAAACATATTTACAAGGCTGGGTACAGTGGTACACACCTGTAATCACAGCACTCAGGGAGGCAGAGGCAGGTGGATCTCTGTGAGCTCAACACCAGCCTGGTCTACAAAACAAGTCCAGGACAGCCAAGGCTACACAGAGATGCCCTGTCTTAAAAAAACAAAACAAAACAAAAAACACAAAAAAACTAAACAAACAAACTAGGCTGTCTAGAAGGCTCATCAGGTAAAGGTGCTCAGCACCCAACAATCCTGTCAGCCAGGGTTCAAGCACCAAGACCCACACAGCAGAGGGACTCTCTCATGTTTCTTCTGACTTCTACACATGTGCTCACACACATGTGCCCACACACATGTGCCCACACACATGTGCTCACACACATGTGCCCACACACATGTGCCCACACACATGTGCCCACACACATGTGCCCACACACATGTGCTCACACACATGTGCCCACACACATGTGCTCACACACATGTGCTCACACACATGTGCCCACACACATGTGCCCACACACATGTGCCCACACACATGTGCTCACACACATGTGCTCACAATACTGCAGCCCCACATACACTGTGCACACAAATACACACTCAAAAATAGATATAATATTTTAAAAGATTTGTTTATTTATTTAATGTGTATGAGTATACACCAGAAGAGGCCATCAAATCCTATTACAGATGGTTGTGAGCCACCGTGTGGTTGCTAGGAATTGAACTTAGGTCCTTTGGAAGAGCAGCCAGTGCTCTTAACCTCTGAGCCATCTCTCAGCCCATGGGCAGTGTTCTTTAATGAACCATTCTGCTCACCCGATGGTCCTTTCAGGACTTACATTAAAGGTTGTCATTGAAAGTGCCCTCCCCGCAGCCCAACATTTAAGGAGGAGGAGGAGCCTAGAGGAAGAGCCTGTTTTATTTTGCTACCTGCAGGAATCCAGGTGGAAGTGCTCACAGCAGAGGGTGGATGGACCTGCACATAAGAGGAACAGGCATGGCCATAAGATGGTGACAAAAAGTAGAGGCCTGTATAAAATGACCTATACGGGAAGTATAGATAGAAAAAAGAAAAGGCCCCAGATCAAGGCCTGGGACATTTAAAAAGCCAGCAAAGACAGAGCAGGCAGCAAATGACAAGTTGGGAAGGAAGAAGGAAAGTGATTAGGAGGGGGGTAGGGGGTAGGGAGGACGACAGTGTGGACATTGTGCAATATGAGTTCATGTCTTGGGGTACCTGCTGTGTGACAGACTCTAGTATCTGATATCGGGGACATCTAAAACCAGGCTCTGTTCTAGAACAAGGAGGATACAAGTCTAGTAGGGATAGGTGTGTCGGCACGAGGGGCAGCTGGGTCACAGGGGCGCTGGGAGCCTGGCTAGCCACCTTGGTCTGCAGCTGGATCACAGGGGCGCTGGGAGCCTGGCTAGCCACCTTGGTCTGCATTTGGGTCACAGGGGAGCTGGGAGCCTGGCGAGCCACCTTGGTCTGCATTTGGGTCACAGGGGAGCTGGGAGCCTGACGAGCCACCTTGATCTGCAGCTGGATCACAGGGGCGCTGGGAGCCTGGCTAGCCACCTTGGTCTGCAGCTGGATCACAGGGGCGCTGGGAGCCTGGCTAGCCACCTTGGTCTGCATTTGGGTCACAGGGGAGCTGGGAGCCTGGCGAGCCACCTTGATCTGCAGCTGGATCACAGGGGAGCTGGGAGCCTGGCTAGACACCTTGATCTACATCTGGGCTGAGGAACACATGCATGTGGACAAGATGGAGATGAATGAGGCAGGCAGAAGGGACAGCTCAAGGCAGAGGAGCAGCAGTCAGGCCGGTCCTGGGTCCGGTAAGGCGGGAGTCACGGGAGCCACCACAGCCTGGAGGATGCTAACTGCAGCAGTGAGAGGCCAGGCACACAACCTTAGAGGCTCTTAGACAAGTTGTCTTAGGAAATCTGGGAGAGAGAGAGAGAGAGAGAGAGAGAGAGAGAGAGAGAGAGAGAGAGAGAGAGAGAGAGAGCATGCGCAGAAAGAAGTGTGAAGAGCTAAGAAACCAGAGCAGAGCAGAGCGGAAGCAGATCTGGGTAGTAAACCCATGCTTCTAGGACCTTAAATCCTGTTTAGAAATGAACTTTATTGGTAGGTGTTAACCCTACACATGTGTGTGTGTGTGTGTGTGTGTGTGTTGCAGGACAGCAGTCTGAGCAATCTGAGACATAAAATGGGCAGCAGTGTCATAGAAGGCCCTCAGCGTGCGAGTCCTAACTATGCCAAGACCCATAAGCCCATTAAGGATGACTCAGAGTTTGACCTGGAACTGGACCCCATAATGAATTCTGACCAGAACAGCGGGATGGACCTCAACCTGGACCTGGATCTGGACCGGGAGTTGGAGCTGGACCCTGAGTCCGAAGTGGACTCTGAGATCCACAGCAAACCGGAGCTTGAGTCAGAGGTTGAGAGAGATGCCCAGGCAGAGACAGAAGAGGAGCTGGAGCCAGATTCAGAGACAGAGAGGAGGCCCCAGCCTAGGACCAGACCAAGGTCTCACAGCCCCTGGCGGAACTACTTCACTGTTTATCACTTTGAGCCTTTGAGCTCCCAGTCTGAGATTCCACCTCGGACACGGACACGCTCAGCCGAGAGGAGGCCGCCACGTACTTATCCACACTCGCCCCAAGGCAATGAGGACAATTGGTAGGTGAACTGCAAAGAGATAGCAGGCCGGTTACCTTGGCATCCTTCCTGCCCAACAGGCATCACTCAGCAGAGGCCTAGACTGCTACAAGCCGTCAGTCCTGGCTCTGGGACCCATCCACCTGCTGACTTCCTCCTTACTGGGTCCTGGGATCACACACCCATCGTATTCCCAGACTGTGTGACTCAAGGTGGACAGTTGTCTCTGAGTTCTGTCTCCAGCTCCTCAGGTGTCACAGTCAGCAGCTCCAGTGACGGCTTCCTGTGCACGCTCCAGGACTCTGGGGACTGCAGACTGTCTCTAGCTCCCCTTCTCATCTCTGTTTCCCTTCCTCCAAAGAAATGAGGCTGGAATAAAATAGACTCTACTTAGCACTGAGGTCTCTCCTGCTTTTCTCTGTCTCCTGAGGAAATGTCTGGTGGGAGGGACTCCAGAAAACCCAGGTCGTACTTGAAGTTGACCTGTAAGATGTTGTCACCATCCAGATGCAGCCAGGCCACAGGTAAAGCCAGCCTTGAGGCCTGGAGCGCCGGGGCTGCTGCACAGAGCGCCCTTGCTCTCAATATTCCCTGCTGCTGGCTTCTCCACCATTCAGTGGCACCAACAGAAATGAGTGGTGACAATCCTGGGCTCTATCTACAACTGCTCTTTCTTACAGGCCTCCCAAGCCAACCTGGAGCCAGACTTTCTGGTGGGCCAGACTTAAATTAAAACGTGTGTTGGCCAGACATGGTGGCATACGCCTTTGATCCCAGCACTTGTGCTTACTGACCACCAGCCTAGCCAAAACATGACAAGCTCCAGATTCAGGGAGGCACTCTGTCTCAGACACCCAGTGTCTTCCCTGACCTCCATACATGTGCTCACATGCACATGCACGTGCACACACACACACACACACACACACACACACACACACACACACACACACGGCCCTGGTCACAGAGATGACATATATGTTCTCTCATTGTACAAGCACTTGGAGGGCATCTGTCACACACACTGCACCTCCAGCTGTGGAGCCGACGTCTGTGTATGTGTGTGGCATACGTATGCACATATGTGTGTTGTGTGTGTCTGTGTGTATGCACACATGTACACATTCATGTGTGGTGTGTGTTATAGGTAACGAGTGTGTGCATGCGTGTGCGTGCTGTGTCAGTTCTGTTCCAGAGAACCCTGTCTAACCCAGGGAGCCTGCCTATAAATGAACATTATGATGAGGCGGGATATATGCTGCCTTTACATTACTGCAGGTTTTCTAGAGATGATTTGCTTTTATTCTAGAGGTCCTAAGACTGGGCAGCATCATTGCCATGCTGTCTGCTGAGGAGGTAGCCGTGTACAATGCCACATTAGGAAGCGCTCATGTGGGAGGAAGAGCTACAGCTGTAGAAGGAAGCCAGAGAACAACGGTGGGCAGCTGGCTCCTACAACACCTCACTAGAGAAAGCTCAGGACCCCTTCCACGGGGTCTCACATGAGATGCCCTGCATATCAGATATTTACATGATTCATAATAGTAGCAAAATTACAGTTATGACGTTATGAAGCAAAAAAACAAACAAACAAAAACAATTTCACGGCTGGGGTCACCACAACATAAGGACCTGTGTTAAAGGATCACAGCATTAGGAAGGCTGAGACCCAAAAAAAAGAAAAAGAAAAAGAAAAAGAAAAAGAAAAGGAAAAAAAAAGGCCAGGCGTGGTGGTGCACGCCTGTAATCCCAACACTCGGGAGGCAGAGGCAGGTTGATCTCTGTGAGTCCGAGGCCAGCCTAGTCTACAGAGCAAGTCCAGGGCAGCCAAGGCTACACAGAGAAACCCTGTCTCTCGAAAAACCAAACCAAAAATAGAAAAAGAAAAGGAAGGTTGGGAGGCACTTTTTTAAAAAGGGCCCACACTATCTTTACGTGGAGACCAAGCTTTCAACACACAAACCCATGTTTCCCACACCCTCAAACAGCATCCAAACCACAGCAGAACTTGTCACAAGATTCTTTTTTTTTTTTTTTCCTCCCAGAGAAACCGTATCAGAAAACCAAGATAGGCAGATAGATAGATTGATTGATAGATAGATGGATAGATAGATTGTGGGGGCACACACCATACTGTATGAATGGGGCTCAGAGAACAATCTGGAAGATGGTTCTATCCTTCCACCATATAGGTTCCTGGATCATCGGGCTTGGCAGCAATCGCCTTTACCCACTGAGCCATCTTGTCAGCCCAATGATAGCCTAACTCCTAATATATAGATTAGCAAGTGACTCCTGCCACTCGTGAAGCCCCATTGATTCTGTGAGCTGTATTGGGGGTGGAACCCTGGGCCTCACGTGCCTTAGCTCAGAGCCTGCCTTATTGCCAGCCCCCCTTTTTTTTACCCCCACTTTTTATTTTGAGACAGAGTCTCTCAAAAGTTGCCCAGGCTGGCCTTCAACTTGCATCCTTCTTGCCTCGGCCTCTTAATTAGCAGCTGAGACTCCATTGATGATAACTAGCTTGAATATGGCTTGGAGCGGGAAGTGGAGGGCACAGTCCGCCTCCATTGTCTGCAGTCCACTCTGAGGGTGACAGAATTGTGACTCTGGGACTTGAGCTCACGCCACCCAAAAGGACAACAGTCTAGGACCTCAAAGAACTGAAAGCACAGGATGTCAGAGCTGCGTGCCACCTGCCCGCGAGGGACTGTTTGCCAACTGCGTGTGCGGTTGTCGCTTTCTGCCTGTGGCCTGCCTTCTCATTGTAGGAGTGAGGTTGGCAAGCGTCACTGCTAACCAAAACCAAACAAACTAACACAACGTAAGAGCTGGGCATGCTCAGCTCAGGTCATTAGGCAATGCCCTCCGCTGCCTCTCTGAGGTGCTGTGGGGTGCCACAGCCTCCAGCCTCCTCACCCCTGCTGCTGTTTCTCCTTGTTCCTCTCTTCCCAGCCCACCCTTCCCTCCGAGCCTTCACCCAAGTTCATTCTTTTCCGAGAGACAATGAAGCAGAGAGGGGGTTAGATCCACACTGCTTGCGTGCTCAGTGCTCTCCAGACTCGCCTGCCAAGGCGAGTCCCTGAGCTGCTTTGGGTGTAGCCACCTCCTGGACAGGCTGGACTGGCTAGTCTCCACGGGGCTACTTTCTGCTCTCCTCCACCCAGCTAGGGCTGGGAGGATGCCTGGAGGACGTCCTAACAGGGTACACCCCCACCCCCTTCTGACTTCAGGTGGGTTTCAGCAGTGGTAGCCTCTGCCTGAGAGCATGTGAGGAGAAAGCCCCCACCACCACCACTCCGTTGTGCATATCAGAGGGCACAGCTGTTGCTGCTACTGCCTTTGTCAGCGCAGAGCCTGGACCCTGGCGGCCCCAACCGTCCAGTCTCAGTCATCCATCCTCAACAGCCAGTCAAAGAACTAACTAAGGCAGTGACAAGCAGAAAAAGGTGATGGATTCAGTGTGGCCCCATTGAGATGACAAAAGAGGCCCAATGACCCTCACGTCTGTCTAAGCAGTCCTCGCAGAGTGGGGCCCCGCCCATCAGTGACCCAGTGCTGTCTGTCTGGGCTCCAGTCTCTGTACAAGGTGGTCTGACAGTTGTCTTTAGGGGAGACAGGTTCCCCTCCAATTGGTCCCAGGCTTTGGGCTTTTCCTTCTCCAAGCACAAGAATCCTGGGGACATCCCAATTATTTGAGGGCCATTGTTTCAGTAATCTGATGGCCAAAGGGAGGGGCATAAGTCCCTGTCTCTGTCTCTACACCCACACCCACTCACAGGATTTCATGGAGCCCAAGCTGACCTCAAATGTGTTGTGTAGCTGAATATGATCCTTGCGCCTCTACCTCCAAGTACTGGGATTACAAACATGCACCACCACACCAGGTTTACCAGGATCAAACCCAGGGCCTTGTGTACCCTGGGAAAGTACTGGGCCACATTTCCATGAAAGTGTGCATTCAAAATATCTTCAGTGCTGCCAGGGTTGTTTGGTTAGCAGGGGTCCTCCCTCCCTCTCTCTCTCTCTCTCTCTCTCTCTCTCTCTCTCTCTCTCTCTCTCTCTGCTTTTTTTTTTTTTTTTTTTTTTGAGATAGGGTTTCTCTGTGTAGCCTTGGCTGTTCTGCACTGCACTCACTTTGTAGACCAGACTGGCCTGGAACACACAGCCATCTGCCTGCCTCTGCCTCCCAAGTGCTGGCATTAAAGGCCTGCGCCACCACCCTAGGCCTCTCTTACTGTTGCAACTTTGTTACTAGTTGAGACATAAGGAGGAAACGGTCACTTACTAGAGAAGCAAAGGAGCTGAGAGATTCTCCCTCCTAGCACTCAGGAAGACGCAACAATGTCAACACCTCCATCCCAAGCACCTAGCTTCCAGAATGTCTGCTGTTGTCTCCAGCAAACTCACATAAACTCTCTGTGGGTTCTAGAGATGTTTCCTTTTCTTGTCCCTCTAGGCCTTGGTTGGGCGAAACTCAGGTTGATGCTGGGCCCTCGATAACCTCAGTTGACTTTCCTTAACCTGCATCCCTCCATTAATTTATCTTCTGTTAGCCCTATGCTCACCAAACTTATCACAAAGGTAAGGAAAGGTTCTATCGGAGATCTCCCGTCTGTGGGAACAGAGAGACTCTCAGCAGAAAGCATCTTGACACACCTTAGGTTTCTTTGTTGTTTGTGGCATCCATTAGGATGAAGGGGCACCATAGAGGACTTGCCACTTTGTAACATTTTGTCTCCCTCGATATAAAAGAATGCAAGCCAGCACTCAACAGGCAGAAGCGAGTAGATCTCTGTGAGTTCAAGGCCATCCAAGGCTAGTTTAAGATCCTGTGTCAAAACAAAACAAAAGCAAATAAAATAAAATAAAGATAGAGAATGTATCTGGGTGTGATGGCACACACTTAGAACTCAGGAAGCAGAGGCAGAGGGATTGTCTGGAGTGTGAGGACAGCCTGGACTTTGTAGCAGGAAAGGAAAATGACAGTGAAAAGGACCGAGACTGTCAGGCTTGAGGACACATATGCATTCAGGTTTAAGCGATCAGATTTAGAAGCTGGCTCAGCAGTGTCGGGGGAGACTACAAGAACAGTCTCCTCAAGTGTGCTACTTCCAGAGGGATGGCATGTCTTTCAGAAATTAAATTCTGACACCGCCCATGAGCAGCCAAAAATATGATGGCTTTTGCTGTCTGAATAATTCCACTTTAAAAAAGATTTGCAGAAAAACAGCTGGGGGGGGGGGGGGGAGAAGGTATGCGTATCCAAGAGGTAACAAAGGCCAAAAAACAGTCACCACTCTCTGAGACAGAGTCTCAAGTAGCACCGGCTAGCCTTGAACTGGCTATGTAGCCAAGGATAACCTTGAACTTCTGATTTTCTTGTCCCTACCTCCTCAGGGCTGGGCTTGCAGGCAGTTTTATGTAACCCAGGGTATCTGCTTGCACTTTACCCACCGAGACACATCCTCAGCCCCAATAGCTACTACCATTGAATCATTCCCAGAGAGGGCAACCTCTCTGAACTGGTAGCAAAGAGCACAGGAAGGTATAATATACATATGGCATATTGGTTTACATATATAAATAAATAAGCAGAAGCCAGGTGGGTGGTGGTGCTTTCCTGTAATCCCAGCACTCAGGAGGCAGGGACTGGTAGATCTCTGAGTTCAAGGTCAGCTTGGTCTACAGAGTGAGTTCCAGGACAGCCAGGGTTACACACAGAGAAATCCTGTCTCAAATATGCACACACACACACACACACACACACACACACACACACACACACACACCAACCACAACAACAAAAGCAGAACTGGAACTAGTTTGTTTGTTTTTTTGGGGGGGGAAGGGGGGATGTTTCAAGACAGGGGTTTCTCTGTGTAGCCTTGGCTGTCCTGCACTCATTTTGTAGGCCAGGCTAGCCTCGAACTCACAGAGAACTGCCTGCCTCTGCCTCCCCGAATGCTGGGATTACAGGTGTGTGCCACCGAGTCCAGTTTGGAACTAGCTTTTTATTTTTTTAGGGTAGGAGGCGACGTTACAAGCTTACACGAACATTCATCAGGAGCCTAATGCCAGGGCAATAGGGAAAAACACATGAGGGGGGAAAAAGGGATGGCCAATTGTGGGAAATCAATTCAGTGAATTTTACATGGACACTGAAAGAGATTCTCAGCTGAGCTGTTGAGTAGGTGAGCAGCAAGACGCAAGCAGTGAGCAGCAAGTCACTAAGACCTTTCCTTGCCAATGTTTCTGCAACAAACGTGTGTGTGTGTGTGTGTGTGTGTGTGTGTGTGTGTGTGTGTAGCCCAGGTGTCAGCTTCTGGAAGTGGTGGCATAAGCCCCCGGATGGGTCTAGGAACCAAAGGAGCAGCAAGTGCTCTTAGCTTCTGAGCCATCTCCGCAGGCCCCTGGTCACCATCCTTTCACTAAGCCACTCTAAGGGTTTGGTTGCTCCTGGAAACCTGACTGAGATGATGTGGAATGAAGAAACGTCAGAACTCTGGGATGGGGTGGGCTGTGTTTACAATGGTGGAGGGCACCCACTATGCAACTGAAAATTCAGAGGGTTTACTCAAGGACTGCTTATCCCATCTCCAGGGAGGTCTCTGCGGGGGGGGGGGGGGGGCAGTCTCAGGCTATAAACATCTCCAAGGAGGGAGCTGTGGTTCCAGCTGGTACTACCTTCCGCCTTTTAGCTATGATACAGTAGTTAGTCCTTAGTAAACACTTGTACTTGGACCAGAGGCAAGCTGAGTCACAGCAAGTTGCACCCACTTCCTTGCTGATGTATCTGCAGTAAACACTTCCAATGTTTGTGTGTCTGAGTGTGTGTATGTGCACCTTTGCCATCCCTCTGAACCTCATCTAGGGAAGGCTTTGATCCCATGGGTGGCAGGCATCGGGGTCCTTGATAGGGCTGGACCCGTGCTAACAACACACACACATTCACTCAGGACGTCATTGGCTCCCCACAGCGTTTCCCCGAGCTAGTGCAGTCTCAGACTCCATGGCATCCGGTATTTCCTGGTCCGGTTATCCTCTGAGTCCCGAGTTTAAAGCAGAAAGCAGTTTTCTTTGGCTAACAAGTGCAGGCTTCTTTCACAATAAGCCCAGAAACGCCATCGTTCAGGTTCTGCGCAGCAGACACAGGTGATCTGAGTTTCCAATCTGGCAAACCCACCTTTCCAGCCCCGCCCACCTTTCCAGCCCCGCCCACCTCGTCCCTGCAGTCATTCCTAGCCCCAGTCTCCACCTACAGGATTCCACCCCCCGCGCCGCCCCCCCCCCCCCCCCCGGCCTTTTGGCACAATTGATCTTTCTTTCAGGGATGCTTGACATGTCCTTCCCCACCTATGAAAATCCTACACGTTTCCCAACACCCACATCAAACGTGGTGGCCTCCTCCCCGGCTAGACTGACTTATCTGCGTTGCTCAGTAGGTTGTGCCTGGGCTCCATTCTCCTTTCCCAACCAATTGATTACTTATCTGTCTTCCCTCCTTCCATTCATCCTCCTACTCTTGCTCACTTTTTTTTTTTTTTTTTTTTTTTTTGCCTGTGCATGGGGAGGCCTGAGGTATCTTCTTCCTCAACGGTTCTCCTCTTTATCTGTCGATGCAGCGTCTCTCATTGACCCAGGAGCTAGGCAGCACATCTAGCTCGCCGCCAGCTTACTCCTCTTGGCTCCAAGGCACCACTGCACCTACCCAGCAGTTCTATGGGTGCTGGGGATCCCAATGCTAGGCAAGCACTTTACGCTCGGAGCCAGCTCCTGAACCTGAGTCCCACTTCTTTTAGAGCACGGTCTCTGAGCCCCTGCCCTGTCCAGCTATAGCACAGAGACAGACCTGCCTGCCTCTGTCTCCTGAGTGCTGGGACTAAAGGTGTGCACTACCACGATCGGCCTGTTTTGTTTTGATTTTAAGAATTATTTTTTATTGATATGCGTTTGCAGGTTTGTGCCGGGCAGTGCAGTAGCCTACAGAAGTCAGGTGTCAGGTCCCCTAGAGTTGGAGTTACAGATAATTGTGAGCCACAGGAAGTGGGTGTTGAGAACCTAACTCCAGTCCTCTGCACGAACAGTATGCGTTTGTGTTTGTTTTTTTTTGTTTTTGTTTTTTGTTTTTTGTTTTCCCCAGACAGGGTTTCTCTGTGTAGCCTTGGCTATCCAGGATTCACTTTGTAGACCAGGCTGGCCTCGAACTCACAGTGAATCACCTGGCCAGTGCTGGGATTAAAGGCATGCGCCACCATGCCCGGCCAGTATGTGTTCTTAACCACTGAGCCATCTCTCCCGCATCTATCTGTTCATTTTGGAACACAGTCTCACTTTGTAGCTCAGATTGGCTTGGAACTAAGTATATAGCTCTGGGCGGCATGGCACGTGCGGCAATCCCTTGTCTCAGCACAGAGCACTAACATCTGGCTTACCTAGTAACTTTGTAGCCATATTCGAAGTAAGTACTCTTAGCAATTAGGCAGCGGTACAAGCCATCCCAAAGGCCCAGAGGACCATGGGAAACAGGAAACCTCAGGACCACCCTAAAATACGCAGGTGTCATCAGAAGCAAGTCACCGCCAGGATTCAGGTACCCTTGTTACCTGTGCATTTCTGCGCATGCGCCAGGCCATTTATAAAGGGAGGCTCACCCCATCCTCGCTTTCTCTCTTCCTCGCGTCTTCCCAGAGACCACCTCTGTATACCCCTTCCAAAAAACCCTCCTAAGTGGGTCTGCCGCGTGGTGTGATTTGTATATCTATTACATAGTTACGCCGCGCAAACTCTAACAAGTACATTCTCTGGTGTTTGCACAGGGACAAAAACCACCTTGTACCACATTTCTCAGAATATATTCCTATCTTTAAAATATGCACGACAGGGGCTGGAGTGATGGCTCTGTGATTAAGAGCGCCGCCTGCTCTTCCAGAGGTCTTGAGTTCAATTCCCAGCAACGATATGGTGGCTCGAAACCATCTATAATGTTATCTGATGCTCTCTTCTGCAGATAAAGCACTCATATACAATAAATAAATACATCTTTAAAAAAATATGCATGACAGCTGGGCGTGGTGACGCACCCTTTAATCCCAGCACTCAGGGAGGCAGAGGCAGGTGGGTAGATGTGAGTTGGAGGCCAGCCTGGTCTACAAGGCAAGTCCAGGACAGCCAAGGTTACACAGAGCAGCCCTGTCTTGAAAAACCAAGGGGGAAAAATCACGACACTTTTACAACAGAGGTTGTAAGGCCTAAGCATGGTTTTGAAAAAATCATGCTCAAAAAAAGATTAAAAGGAGACTGTTTTGACGCTGTGGGAAGTACATAAAATTCAAATTTCAATGCCTGTAAGTAAATCTGTATCTGGGAGAAATACTGGGGTCCAGAGAGCCTCGCCCTCCACTCTCCTGCCCATTTCAGAAGCACCTGCTGAGCCTACTTTACTGTAAGGGTTTTGATGCCTGAATCACTGGGTTGGGACACCAAGATTCTGAGCGAACATCTGTCCCATATTTTAATCTTTGTGCAATGGAGATAATAACCACCTTGGCCTGAAGTTGACATCAACATCACGTAAGATCTCACTGCACTTAGAAAGGTATGGAAACACCCTATCGCTCCCATGATGCACAGCACAGATAAAATGGTAAAATGCAAACACAGAATTTTCACTTCCCCTTTCCTTTAAAGCTTTTATCTCAACTTCAAACTTTTAGAGAAAATTCACTTTTAAAGTTTTCGCTTTTATCTTAATTTTTTGTTTTTTTTGGTTTGTTTGTTTGTTTTTCAAGTCAGGGTTTCTCTGTGTAGCCTTGGCTGTCCTGGACTCTCTTTGTAGACCAGGCTGGCCTTGAACTCACAGAGCTCTGCCTGCCTCTGCCTCCCCAGTGCTGGGATTATAGGCGTGTGCCACCACGCCCATGCCCTTATCTTAATTTTTAAAAAATTACATTTATATAGTTACGAGGGTGGAGTTGTTGCATGTACCATGGCTTCTTTGTGCAGGTCAGAGACAACCTGTGGGGATTGGTCCTCTAGATCCGGGTTTGAACTCAGGTCTTCAAGCTTCTGAGTCATGTTGCTGGCCCAGTTTTTTAATTGATTTATTTTGTGTCAGGGTCTCAGTTTATTGCCCTGGCTGGCCTAGAACTTGCTATCTAGACCCACGGTTCCTCGAACTCCCAGAGATCCACCTGCTTCTGGAGTGCTGGCATTAAAGGCATGGGCTGCTGGGCCAGGTTCTATTTTTAAAAGACGGTAGAGGCACATGTCTCCTCCCTCCAGCCTTTATTCTGTATGAATCCACGTACAATTGTAATTTTCCATTTTCTTTAGTGTCTTAAATTGGCTCCGGACATCTTTGGTTAATCCGTTTTGCAAGCCGGGAAACTGAGGCAAATCCCGGCTGACTGCGGGGCTTTTACCTTCCACAGGAGGTAAGAGTTTCTCAACAACGTCGCGCGATCTACTTTACGGGCGGCCAGGCCACTAAAACCAGACCCAAATTAACCAGGTTCCAGTTCAGGGTTCCTGGGTCACCTGCGATCCTCTCCAGCACTCCCTGAAGGAGGTGGTAGGCTCCGCGCCCAGTGCGCAGGCGCGCGGCGCCGTGCGGAGGGCGGGACTGGGGCGTGGCCAGGCGGGCCCGGGGGCGGGGCCTGCTCGCGCGGGGAGGGGGAGCTGGGATTTGGGCCGCGGCGGGAGCCCGAGTCGCCGTCACTCGAGTGCGCAGGCGCCTGGCGGTTACCGGTCTCGCCATGGAGCGGAAAGGTGAGCGGCGGAGCGGCCTCCGCCACGAGGAACGACGGCGGCCCCCGAATGGGCGCCGGGCGTCTCTCCTAGCCGCTGTCGCGGACCCCTGAATCGGCGTCGCCCTCGCCTCTTGTCCCCCCCGGCCGCGGCGTCCTCGGGCGCCCGCCGTCCCCGCCCCTCGTTCCGCAGCCCCCAGGCCGGGGCGGCGAGGCCTCATGGCTAGCCCGAGCCCCCTGCGGGTGCGCTGGGCCCGGCAGCCGCCGTGCAGCCCGTGCAACCGGCCCCGCGCCCAGCCCGCGTCCGCAGGCCCCGCCGCCCCGCGTTCTCGCGCCGCTCCCCACCTCCCTCCTCCATCGGCCTTTCATCCATCCCTTTCCTCCCGCAGTGCTCGCGCTCCAGGCCCGAAAGAAAAGGACCAAGGCCAAGAAGGACAAAGCCCAAAGGAAGTGAGTGTTGTACCCCAACATCCCGCCCTTTGCGTCTCCTCGGGGACCTCCTCCCGGGTTGCGGGTCTAGGACAGGCACCGGGTTCGGGCGGCTCCCCGCCGCCCCCCGCCCCGCAACCCCACCCCACCACATGGCTTCTGGGCTGCTACTGCATGATTCGCCCTCCGGGAGCCATGTGGAAAGGAGCTGGGGCGCCAGGCCCGGGTCTGAGCTGCTCCCCGGGCCTGCAGGAAAGGACCTGCACCACTCACCAGCTCCAACGTGGAGGCCGGTGTGGGCTGGCGGCCGGAGCTGGTAATGATTACCTGCCTGTCTGTGAACTCTGCTCTCCCTTGCTCCGCAGCGTCTTAGCCTCCTACGTCTGTCTGTCTGCACGCTAGGCCACCAGGAAATTGTTGAATGAATTTTCCCTGTTTATTCTTGGCCCTGCTAAAACACACGTTCGCTTGGGTAGAGGAGAGCGCTTCCCCGCGCCTGGTTAATCTACTTCCTAAGTCTTCGAGGCGCATCGCCGCCCTGTCGCTATGCCGGCTGACCGCATCAAGCACTGCCGGCAGGCGTGTTATCACCTCCTCTGCCTATAGAAGTTAGTGCATTAATCACATATGCCGTTTGGGTGGCCCTAGTGCCACATTTTTCCTATCGTGTGTGTGTGTGTGTGTGTGTGTGTGTGTGTATGTGTGTGCAAAAAGAGGGCACACACAGCCTGATAGAAACCCACATCGAGGAGGGCTTCATCAAGTGAGCTTAAGCTTTTTTGTTTGAGACAAGGACTCACTGTATAGCCTTGGCTGACTTGGAATTCCAGGATGGCCTCGAACTCACAGAGATTCGCTTGTCTCCGATTCTCAAAAGCTGGATTTAAAGTTGTGTGCAACCACGTCAGGCAGGTGATCTTCGAGGATAGCTTTAAGAACAATGTTGTTCTAACATTTAGTTGCGAAGGCTCCTCCACGTCGTCCTTTTTTTGTTTTTCGAGACAGGGTTTCTCTGTGTAGCCTTGGCTGTCCTAGACTCGCTTGCCTTGTAGACCAGGCTGGCCTCGAATTCACAGAGACCCACCTGCCTTTGCCTCCCGAGTGCTGGGCTTAAAGGCGTGCGCCACCACGGCTCCTGGCTCCTGCAGGTCGTCTTACAAAGTTCTCTGCCCAGCTCTTGCTTTCAGACCCATTATTTTCTGTGGTTTTCCATTTATCTGATACTTTGTGCGTTGTACCATCCAGCTGGGTCTGCGCTGATGTAACACATTAGGGCTCCCTCGGTGGCCTTGCTGGGTAACAGCAGCAGATTCCAGTGGGTTGGGTGTGTTGTTTTTGGAGGCTCCTTAAAGTTTGGGGAAGACATGCAGAGTGTTTGAGTAGGACGGAATGGTGAATGACCTCACCCATTGCTACATTTCCTATTGTGTGTCTTAGGTTTTTCTTGTCTTGTTTTTTGTTTTTTAAATTAGCACGTGACTGAGTCGTGGGCAGGCATGAGAGTGCTCAGGTTCTTGGGTTGATTATCGATGTAGGGACTGTCCAGAGCTAGTTTTGAACCCTGCATCAATTGGTTAATAGAAACATCAAGGAGCTAACCTAGCAGCAGTTGGGAATCTAAGCACTCATTGAGGGAAGCCATGTATTTATAAAGTTTTCTGATGGAAGGAGGAAATTATATTTATTTATTTGGTTTTTTTGAGACAGGGTTTCTCTGTGTAGCCTTTGGCTGTTCTGGACTCCTTTTGTAGACCAGGCTGGCTTTGAGCTCACAGCGATCTGCCTGCCTCTATTTTTCTCCATGTCGCTCTGGCTATCCTGGAACTTGTTCTGTCAACCCGGGCTCTGCCTGGCTCTGCCTCAGGAGTGCTGGGATGGAAGGCCTCGCTATCACACATGCTTTAAAAGGATTTTGAGACAGCCTCACTTTAGTGGTCTAAACTCAGTTGATCCTCCTGCTTCAGCCTCCACGGTGGCAGGGTGACTGGGTTTGTGCCATCATGTCCTGCTGGCTAAAATTAGCCATATAGTATTTAGAAATTTTTTCCCAGGTCACCTGTCTTGTGTAAGACATGGAATTTTACTTTGATATTAGGGTGAGTCAGGCTGTGATTTGTCAGGTGAGTGTGTGGATGGATGCCTAGCAGGCGTTCAGCACTTCATGTTGTCGAGGTTGCATGTGTAGTGGGTGTGGGCGTGAATGCATAAGTCAGAGGCCAACTTTTAGGACTTGCTTCTGTCCATCACCGTGGAGGTTCCAGGGGTTGAACTTGGGTCATCGGGCCCGGTGTCAACAATGCATACCCAGCCTTTTGGTGGTGGCGCACACCTTTAATCCATCCCAGTGCTCAGGAGGCAGAGACAGGTGGATCTCTTGAGTTCGAGGCCAGCCAGGGCTACACAGAGAAACCCTGTCTCAAAAAACCAAAACAAACAAAACATAACAACACATACACACCGAGTCATCTCACCTGTCAGCGTGTTCTTGTTTTTGTTTTTTCTTGCTTTATTTTTGATTTTTCAAGACAGGGTCTCTCTGAGTAGCCTTGGCTGTCCTGGACTCACTTTGGTAAACCAGGCTGCCCTTGAACTCAGCCATCCACCTGACTGCCTCTGCTTCCTGAGTGCTGGGATTACAGGTGTGCACCACCCTGGCTGTGTCTTGTTTTTTAAAAGCAGAGGCTCCTACTTTGTGTCACTGTACCCTTGTGTTCACTGCTGCAGGCAACTTAGCCTTGTCTGTGATCTTAATTATTTCTGTTCTTACCCTTTGGTGATTACAGACTTAGCAGTTATTTCACTGAATATAATTTACTTCCCTCTTGTTTCTTCAGCTGCTTTTCAAGTTGTTGAAACGTCTGATTAATTTGGTTAGAATCTTCTATGAGAAGTCCCAGCTGACCCAGGTAACTTGGTCTGTTCTTGACTGCATTCCTCACAACTTTGCTGTTTTTCAGGCAAACTTTACGTTGCTAGGAAGTTGTTGGGAAGGCCTGCCATACTATCATCTTCTGGTTTTGAGTTCTGGTTGCAGCCTGACCTTGGACAAAATTAGTCCTTTATTTGAGTAGCTCAGCTGTAGTGAAAAGTTGTCAGAACTAAACAGTACAAAAAGTACAGGTGTAAGCCGGGCGTGGTTGCGCACACCTTTAATCCCAGCACTCGGGAGGCAGAGGCAGGTGGATCGCTGTGAGTTCGAGGCCAGCCTGGACTACAAAGTGAGTCCAGGACAGTCAAGGCTACACAGAGAAACTCTGTCTCGAAAAACCAAAAAAAAAAAAAAAAAAAAAAAAGCACAGGCTTAGGGCCTTCTCACTGCTCCCCTATAGCCAAGCCATGAAGGGGCACCGAGGGGATACATTGTCTGATGCTGGGGATTGCCTGGAAAACTAGAACCCAGGCACTTGGAGCAGTTGCCATAGTCAGAGCCTGCTGCTGCCTGGGCAGTGTTGCTGCCTCCAGAGCACAGGCCAAAACTTCTGGCCCTTGGGGTTTTGTGCTGAAAGGTTAAGGGAAGTGAACTTGCATTATTCAAACAGAGCAATTCCTTCTCCACCCTGACTTTTCTAGACTACCCCCCCTTTTTTTTTTTTAAAGACAGGGTCTCTGGAGCTCATTGTATAGATCAGGTTATCCTTGAACTCAGACCTGCCTCAGAGCTAGGACTGAAGGTGTGCACATCAGGCCCTAACATTGCCTAGTTGTGTGGTGATCAGTTCCTCTTTATAGGTGAGTACGGCCTATGGCCTCTTCAGATCTGTAGACCTAGGCCCTGCAGCACATGTCTAGATGGTAATTCTTTGCTGTGTTGGAGACAAAGACGGTAAAGCCTGAGGGGGAAGGTGCCCACCTGTGTGCACAGGGCTTCTGTGCCCTGAGTGGTTAGCTTCCGGCAGCTCGGGGCCTGCAGGTGGCATGGAGCCAGGGTTAGAGCGGCTTCACTCACGTCTCATTAGTCAGCTTGCAGGTGAGTTAGGACTGCAGTTTTCACTGCTTGCAGTTAAGCACCATACAGGTTTGTGCAGATGTGCTGTGTGACTGAGCTGGGAGACCGCTGACATGGGTTCTGGTGCTCCAAGCTGGGGGAGGGAGATGTTTTCTATCCATTTATTTTCCCTAAGTGTAAATTGTTACATTGAAACTTCATGAGAAGAAAGCATCAAGTTCCTAACACAGTGTCTAGTAGAAAGTCGAGCCAGTGCAGGAGACTGTGGGGCTGAGTTCTCTGTCAACTCCACACAGTAGAAATCTTGTGTGTTCTACGGTTGGGTTCTTAAGTTCTGATAGGGTTCTAGTTCAAGACACAGAGTAGCTTCCTGAGCGTCTCAGTAGCTGGGCTACCCTAGTTTAATGCCTGCTAACAAACAAACTACTTTTTGAAAAGAATTTTGAGACAGTTTTTCTCTGTGTAGCCCTGGCTATCCTGGAACTTGCTCTGTAGATCAGGCTGGCCTAGAACTCAGATCTGCCTGCATCAGCCTCTCGAGTGCTGGGGTTAAAGCTGTTCCACCCCATGCCCAGCAAGTTGCTTTCTCTTAAATTATGTACAGATATGTGTGTGTCTTTAGAGACCAGAGGATGTTGGATCCTTTGGAACTGTGGTTACAGGAGGGTGTGAGCCACCATGTGGGTGCTTGGAACTGAACCTTTAGTCTTTAACAAGAGCAGCCAGTGCTTTTAACTGCTGAGCCATCTCTCCAGCCCCCCTTTCTTGTTCTTTCTGCTTTCTTTTGTTTTCTGAGCAAGGTTTCTCTATGTAGACTTGGCTGTCCTGGAACTCAGGGTGGCCTTGAACTCTTGGTTTTTCAAGACAGGGTTTCTCAGTGTAGCCTTGGCTGTCTAGACTTGCTTTTGTAGACCAAGCAGGCCTCAAACTCACAGCGATCCACCTGCCTCTGCCTCTGCTTCCCTAGTGTGTGCCACCACCTCCAGGTTCCTTTTCTTGCTCTTAATAGGTGTTTATAAAAGATACATCCTTTGTCATTTGGAATATTTGTATTTCTCATCTTCTTAAGGACTCTTTGGATTTCACTTGTTTTTAACATAAAGTGATTTTTTTTTTTTTTTTTTGCCCCGTGTGTCTTATTTTCACTTCTGAAATTTTCATTGTTAACTTGTAATTTTAATTGCATGACTATTAAATCTACGTGTGTGTTTTTAAAATGGGATCTCAAGAACCTGTGTCAGAAATACCTTTCTTTGTTAACAGGTGTATGTTAGCACATTTTGCTTACATGGGTGTTTCTACATGAGATCCAGACTTCCCCCTAGCCTCTTAGAATGATAAAGTAAATAAGACTTGTCTTCTGTTAAAAGGGAAGCTAAGAAAGGTGATCAGCTAGAATCTAGATTTTGTAGAGTTACCACCCACCTGCCTTCCATGCTGTGTCAAATGTATCAACCACTCAGGTCTGCAGATGACGAGGTCGGGAAGACATTGTGCACGCGTGGACGCTTGCACACCTGCACGCATGGACGCCTGCCTGAGCCAGAGTGGCACGAGCTCTTCTGGTTCTCCTCCTTTTTTTTCACCTTTGACTTTTTGTGATATTTTTCATGACTGCACTTGTATCAAATTCATAGTCTTGGTTTACTTGGTAGTGTTCCATTGATACATATCCACATGTGTACACTGCAAATCTGTGGCTGGTCTAATGGTCAGGGGTCAGTTGTATTTAATGTTTGTAACTTGAAACGTTGTTCATGTAAAAACTTTTATTCTCCTGAGATAATTGTTGTCTGGAGGATTATTGCTTCTGTTTGCTGACCTAGGCCTACCCCTAGAAGCTGTAAATCTAACCTAGAATGTCTTCAGTCTCTGAAACCTATTGCTTAATGAGCTTACCCTTTCTTGTTCTTACTGAGCTCTGGGCTGGCTAGTTTGACTCAGCTGTTGTGCCTCAAACTCCTCTCCCAGCTGACTTATTCAACCTGGCTTCTCTCTCTGGCCCCTGAATTGCTGTTTGGCCTCAAACTAACTCCAGCAATTGACTCTATTCTTCAGGCCCCTTCTCAGTCCCTGGCTCCTTCGGTCTTTACCTCTCTGCAGCCCATCCCTCTGTCACTGCCCTGCCACAACTGCCTGCTCTCTGCAGCCCATCCCTCTGTCACTGCCCTGCTACAACTGCCTGCTCTCTGCAGCCCATCCCTCTGTCACTACTGCCCTGCTACAACTGCCTGCTCTCTGCAGCCCATCCCTCTGTCACTGCCCTGCTACAACTGCCTGCTCTCTGCAGCCCATCCCTCTGTCACTGCCCTGCTACAACTGCCTGCTCTCTGCAGCCCATCCCTCTGTCACTGCCCTGCTACAACTGCCTGCTCTCTGCAGCCCATCCCTTTGTCACTGCCCTGCCACAACTGCCTGCTCTCTTCTCCTGAGAGTTGGGTGCATCCTATTCTGTCAAATCTTTCTCTGATTTGTCACTTTCTTTTTCGCCACTCAATGAGGCATCACTTTCAAACATGGGTGCTTTCTTCTACAAATTAACTTTACCTTCATTGTTTGGGATTAAAGGCTTGTGCCACCACACCTGGACCTAAGCTTTTCTTTACCTGAAACTCTATACCAGATCTGTTTGCCCCTGTGTCCTGGATTCCAGATGGACCACACCGACCTAAGGTCTTTGGATGTGATGTCTTGCCAGAGCAGCCATGTTCTGAATTAAAATTCCTCTATGTGTTCATTTTATTTTTATAATGTGAAAGCCTTGAGTTAAGACTTTCTTTTTGAAAGGTGGTGGTGTCGTACCCCGTTAATCCCAGCCCTAGGGAGGTAGAGGCAGTTGGATCTTTTGAGTTGTGGAGGCCATCCTGGTCTTCCTGAGTGAGTTCCCCGAGAGCCAGGGATACACAGAGAAACCGTGTCTTGAAAAACAAAACAACAAAAGGATTTCTTCTTTTTTTTTTTTCTCCCATTTATTTGTTTTATGTGTATGGGTGTTCGCCTGCACTAAATCTGTGTACCATGTACAGGCACCCTTGGCGGCCAGAAGAGAGGGGTCAGATCCTTTGGGACTGGAGTTACAGATGGTTGTGAGCAACTGTATGGGATGCTGGGAACCAAGCCCAGGTCTTCTGCAAGAGTAGCCAGTGTTTGTAACTGCTGAGTCATCTCTCTCAGCCTGTTTCTAGCATGTAGCTTGTCTTTTGAAGCCTTAGGGATCCGTTTCTTCACTACTCCAAATCTACTCACAGCCCAAATGCCTGCTTCACTTAGGAACCCCAGCGTGCATTGTTCAGGTTAAAGCCTGGCACTTCCTTACTTAAATGTCACAGTGCTATTCACACAGTGCAAGCGTCCTCTTCCCTAACCCACTCACTCAGCTTTCTTCCCTGGCTCCCCTCGGCCACCATCCTACCAGAGCATGGGTTTCCTGGAGGGTGGGGCCTGGGTGGGATTCTGTAGTTTGCCGGGGGAACTCAAAAGATAAGAGATGGTGGCTTCAGATCCATCAGGGTCCCTTGGTTTCTTTCATGCGGAGATACACACACTGTGAAGTCACTGTCTCTTCCCCAGCCACAGCTTCAGTGTCTAGAAGAGTGCCTGGCAGAGCGGTCCACACTGCTCAGCCTGGGGATGAGTGTCTGTTTCCAACACACATGCCGATAGAAGCTGTGTTGGAACACCGCGTGAATCATCTCCCCCCCCCCCCACACTGTGAGATGACTGTGACAGAGAACTATGTTGTTTGTGTTTTGACATGGCCTCATGTAGTCCAGGCTGGCCCCGAAAATTACATGTAACCATCATGCCTGGTTTCTGAGGTGTTGGGGATGGAGTCAGATCTTTGTGGGTGCTAAGCAAGCAGTATACCGGCCGGGCCACACCCTCAGCTCATCAGGGAACTTCGTAAGGGGTTTCTGATAAGCTAGAACCAGTCTGAGTCTCCTGGGCCCAGAGACCTGACCTGTAACACCCAGCCTCCTCTGTGGTGTCCTGCACCTGCTTCTAGCTGCGGCACTCCAACAAGCCTGCCTGATATTTGAGATTTATTAAGGACCGTCTTATTTTAAAGTGTAGTTTTGAGTCAGTGCGACTGTGAGAAGAGGTCACTAATGGCTGAAATCTAGCCTCGAGAAAACGAGCAGGTTCTATGTAATTATAGTGCCAGCTCAGTCTCAATGGAAAATGTGAACGCTTAGAAAACAAACATTAATTTATGAGGTTTTTTGAACTAAGTTTCAAACAGCACATCCCCATATTCTCCATTTAGTCCCTGAGTCAGTGCTCGCCTATATATCCACAATGGAATCATTAAAACAGCAAGTAAAGTATTATACAACATAAGTTCATCCAAATCTCACTTAACATAGCCAGCTTGTCCAGGAACCTTTTACAGAGACCAACAATGTTGCCTCAGATGGCTCAGCAGGTGAAGGCTCTTGCTGCCATGCCTGCTGGCCTGAGCTCAGGCTGAGTTCACATGCTTGAAGGAGGACCAACTTCTAAAAGTTGCTGTCTGACCTCCACACACCTGCCATGGATGTTCCCCACACATACTTGTGTGTTGGTATGCACACAATAAAAGAGATGTTGCTCGGCTTTACATTCTGATAAGTGATTATGAGTGCCCATGATTTCTCATTCACTAGTTGCTAGCATTTTGTCCTGTGTGCGTGTGCATGCATATGTATGTATTTGAAATGTAAAGTTTCATTGGGCGTGGTGGCACACACCTTTAATCCTAGGCAGGCAGGTGGATCACTGTGAGTTCAAGGCCAGCCTGGTCTATAAAGTGAGTCCAGGACAGCCAAGGCTACACAGAGAAACCCTGTCTTGAAAAACTAAAACAAAAAGGGAAAAAAAGAAATGAAGAGTTTCCAAAAGGTTCCAGAAGTTTCCTCATTCTTTGGAATCCATCCTCCTTACCCTTGGGCGGTGGCTGGCTACAGCTTCTGTAACCATGTGTAATATATTTTGTATTTTCCTTCTTTCTTTCTTTCTTTTTTTTAAATTTTTTAGAGACAGGGTTTCTCTGTGTAGCCTTGACTGTTCTGGACTCGCTTTGTAGACCAGATCTGCCTGCCTCTGCCTCTGCCTCCTGAGTGCTGGGATTAAAAGTGTGCGCCACCACCGCCTGGCTGTATTTTCCTTTTTTTTTAGTAAACAGTAACTTTTGGAGCAGGATGGCGTGCATGTGGATTTGGGAAGAGACCAGCTTACAGCCCAAGTGTCCCTGGCCTGCACGCTGGTCTGGCCTGTAAGCTGGTCTCTCCCCAAATCCACGTGCCATCCTGCTCCAAAAGATGCTCCTCTCCTCCGCCTGCAATGGCCAGTCTGGGTCAGGATTCCTGCGCCCACTGCCCACTGGAGTTGTCCGTCCGTCCCCCCAACCCCCGCTTCCTGAATATCCGTGGTGTTTCCAAGGGACAAAACCCACCAAGACTGCTTTTACCTGGGACAAAGCTTACAATCCTCCCCACAAATAACCCTGCCTTTGGTCAAATTGGCTTTTAGTTGCCCTAACTTACCTTTTGGTGAGCATTTAGGTGGTTTCCTGTTTTGTGTCTTTATGAGTAAAGCTATGTGGGAACGTTTTTTGTTGAACCGTTTGAAAATTGCAGAGGTCATGACTAACTACTACCACTCTAGCTACCTGAGCAGAATGGTGGTGTCCTTGAAGGACCATGATAGCAGAATCACTGCAGGAACTGACAAGTGGAGCCCAAAGTGTGTGCGCTGAGTGGAGTGGCCATCATCACGCCTGCACCCTCACAGCAGTCTTTGTTCCGCGACTCAAGCCTTAAATTAGTCCTGTTTCTTTATGCTTTCAACTCTTGCTAGCTGGCTGTCCATGCTCACCACATGCTTTCCCAGATGGTAATCCCTCAGCTCTCCCAAAGGCCCGCCTTACTGATGGAGAGACCAGGGCTCATTGTCTCTAGGCCATTCAGCAGGCCTGGGACTATTTGTTGGATATATGTCCCACTGCTGTTAAGCAGTATCTGTCTGTAGTGTGTGGTGTTTTCAGTCCAAATTGTTTTTAGCTTCCTCCATTACTCATAAGTGCCCACACCAGCTATACTGAGTTCAAGGCTCCTCAGTGTTCTCTAGCCCTCAGGTTATATTCAACTCGGAAGTGTACAGTTGGAGAACTGTTCCCAAAATTAAATTATTATGTTCCTGATTTTATCATACTAATATATAGTTGGGCTTATTTTTCATCTGTATTTAGCTTTAGGGTTTGCTTTTTGTTTGTGTTTAATTTTATTTAGCATTAAATATGAACCATGTCTCATTCTTTTTAAAATTGTAAGAACTTTTATTTTTGAAATTTGAAATAACACTTTTCCTTTCCTCCAATCCCTCCCATGAACATTGCCCCATTACTATCTCAAATTCATGGCCTCTTTAATTGTTACACACATAGTGTTACTTGTATGTATATGATTTCAAGACTGACAGTTTGGCATTAGATAACCAGTTGGAAGACCTTTAAGATATATTTATTATTTATTATGTATACAGTGTTCTGTTTGCATGTACACTTGCATATCAGAAAAGGGCACCAGCTCTCATAGATGGTTGTGAGCCACCATATGGTTGCTGGAATTGAACTCAGGACCTTTGGAAGAGCAGCCAGTGCTCTTACCCTCTGAGCCGTCTGTCTCTCCAGCCCAATTGGAGGGCTCTTAAGTAGAGAAGGGTCCTCAGCATTCCTTATTTGCTTACAGTTCTCACCGAGTGTTGAGGCCCTGCGAGACCCCTTCTTCCATGTCAGCGTGTCAGTTGGTGCTGCTCTGTGCAGGTCCTGTTAAGGCAGCCATGTTGATGAGACTTAATGGATGTAACTGACATTTTCAGGAGATTCAGTCTCACAGAAAACTCCCTCCTCCTCTTTTGCAAAGTCCGTGAGCCTTAGGTGCAGCAATTGCCTTGCAGATGTATCAGTTAGGGCTTGTTCTCTGCAGTTTGATCAGTAATGCTTTTCAATCATGGTCTCCATTTGTTGCAAAGAGAAGTTTCTATGGCAGAAACTATCTATCTATCTAGATACCAATGTTTTGTTTTGGGTTTTTTGTTGTTTTGTTTTTTGTTTTAGTTTTTTGAGACAGGGTTTCTCTATGTAGCCTTGGCTGTCCTGGACTCAGTTTGTAGACCAGGCTGGGCTCAGACTCACAGAGATCCACCTGCCTCTGCCTCCCGAGCGCTGGGATTAAAGGTGTGCACCACCAGGCCCGGATTTGTGGAGTTTTTCTGTTTTATTTTTTTTCCTAGATAGGGTTTCTTTTTAAAGTTTTATTTTGTATACAATGCTCTGCCTACATATATACTTGCAGTTCAGAAGAGGGCATCAGATCTCATTATAGATGGTTGTGAGCCACCCTGTGGTTTCTGGGAATTGAACTCAGAACCTCTAGAAGAGCAACCAGTGCTCTTAACCTCTGAGCCATCTCTGCAGCCCCCAAGATAGGGTTTCTTTATGTAGCCCTGGCTGTCCTGAAACAGGACAGGCTTTGAACAGAGAGAGATCCTCCCGCCTCTGCCTGGGATCAGAGGAGTGTGCCACCACTGCATGGCAACAGAAACTTTATTTACTTGTGCGTATTATTTAGGATAAGTATTTAGACTGTAGTTGGGAATTATGCTGAATTAGTAAAGTGTTCAGATCTTCCTTAGTAAGCTTTTTGCCCTGCTTTTCCCCTCCACTGCTGAAAGCAAACCATTTTATTCCACTCTGGCTATTGCTTTGAGGTAATAAGAATGTGGAATGAATGGTTGTTGTTGTTGTTTTTAAATTTCAGTGTGTGTGTGTGTGACAGAGAGAGATTGGTTGTGGGGACTCCTGTGCCACGTCAGCATGTCCAAGAAGTAAAGCTGCTTCGTTACTGCTTAGAAAGTCAGGAAGAAGCCGGGCAGTGGTGGCGCACGCCTTTAGTCCCAGCACTTGGGAGGCAGAGATAGGTGGATCTCTGTAAATTCAAGAACAGCTAGAGCTGTTACACAGAAAAACCCTGTCTTGAAAAACCAAAAACAAAAAAGAAAGTAAGGAAGAGCCGGGCAGTGGTGGCATACAGCTTTAATCCCAGCACTTGGAGGCAGAAGCAGCCAGGCAGATCGCGGTGAGTTTGAGGTCAGTCTAGTCTACAGAGTGAGTTCTAGGACAGTTAGAGCTAAAACAAAGAAACCCTGTCTTGATTTTTAAAAAAAGAAAGAGCTGGGTGGTGGTGGCGCACGCCTTTAACACTCCTAGCACTTGGGAGGCAGAGGCAGGCCTCTATAATCCAGCCTGGACTACAGAGCTAGTTCCAGGACAGCCAGAGTCTGCTAACAGAGAGACCCTGTCTATAAAAGCCAACCCTCCCCCCCCAAAAAAAAAATTAATAAAGAAATGAACATGACTGAGACACCGTTCCAACAACAAGGAATGCCTTAAACATTGTGTTGTTGTTCATTATTGAAAATAAGTATATATGTATAAAAGCACAAAGCTTCTCGTGCAGCCTTGATTGTCCTAGACTTGGCTTTGTAGACCAGGCTGGCCTCAAACTCACAGAGATCCACTTGTCTCTGCTTCCCTGAGTGCTGGGATTGCGGGCATGTGCCACTCTGCACCCAGCTCAAAAACACTCTTTTCTAGAAGAAATGGACTTGTGATCCAGTTGGAGAAGTGAAGCTGAGGTTGGAAAAATTGCAGAGGACCCAGTTACAGTTCCCAGCACCTACTTGATGACATATGGTCATCTGTAACTCCAGTTCCAGGGCAAGCAAAAGCCACCTTCTGGCCCCTGGGTGGGTACCAGGCCCATGTGTATGCTGCATATTGATACAAGCGGGCAAAACAATCACATCAAAAAAAGTGAATACAACTTGATTTGTTGTATTTTATGTGAATATGTGCCTCAGTATATGTGTGTGCACAGAGTGTCTAGTAATAGCAGAGGTCAGCAGAGAGTATCAGATCCCTAGAAAGGAGCGTCAGGTGGTTGTGAGCTGTCTGTGGGTGCTGGCAACTGGACCGGGACTCTTGTGAGATGAGTGGTCTTAACTGCTGAGCCACATCCCTAGCTCACTGTTTGGCTTCTTTGACAGCATAGCACTGTCAGTGTTAGCTATTGGCCACCATGGAGCATGCTGGAGAGTCACACAGCTAAGAGGACTGAGCTCTCAATGAAATGTAAGCAATTTTCCCAAGCTGACCAGTACCCAGTTCACAAAAGGGCCCAAAGCTCACAAAACACTTAACACCTGGCCTTTGGTGCTTCCTGTAAACCCAGCACTCGGGAGGCTGAGGCAGGAGGATTAACAACAGTTCCAGGCTTAGCCCTCTTTTAGACATAGGAGGCTACCTAGACCGATAGTCAACTATAAGGCTAAAATAAAGATTTGAGAAGATCCTAATTTAGCTCCTGTTTTCAAACATCACTGATGGAGAGTGCAGATCGAAACGAGTGGTGAGTGGTTTTCTCAGCAAGCGTGCCTGGATATTGACATGTCAATACGTTTCTCAGCTCTCATTTCCTATGGGCCTGCTAACTGCATTTCTTTCTCCTTCTCCTTCTCCTCCTCCTCCTCCTCCTTCTCCTTCTCCTCCTTCTCCTTCTTCTCCTTCTCCTTCTTCTTCTTCTCCTTCTTCTTCTTCTTCTTCTTCTTCTTCTTCTTCTTCTCCTTCTCCTTCTTCTTCTCCTTCTTCTTCTTCTTCTCCTTCTTCTTCTTCTCCTTCTCCTTCTTCTCCTTCTTCTTCTCCTTCTTCTCCTTCTCCTTCTTCTTCTTCTTTTAATATTTATTATTTATTTATACAGTATTCTGCCCACATGTGTGGCAGAAGAGGGCACCAGATCTCATTGTAGATGGTTGTGAGCCACCATGTGGTTGCTGGGAATTGAGCTCAGGGCCTTTGGAAGAACAGAAAGTGCTCTTAACCTCTGAGCCACCTCTCCAGCCCGTAACTGCGTTTCTGAGGCTGCTTCTGGTCGTGTTGGGTGTGATGATACTTCTTTTGCTGTCCATATGAAGTGAATATGTTATGTTGTTTCTTAGGCCTGAAACTCAGCACCGAGGCTCTGCACCCCACTCCGAGAGCGACATCCCAGAGCAGGAGGAGGAGATCCTGGGGTCTGACGACGATGAGCAGGAAGACCCCAATGACTACTGCAAAGGTGGGCTTGTAAGATGCTGGGGTGTGCTTCTCGCCTAGTGCTTGGTTGTCACCACCAACATAGCTTTGAGGTTGCCTGCTTGCTCTGTCCTGTGATAAAAGATGCAGGAAGTGGTGTTTGCTCTAAGTTTGGTTATATTAAATTTTTAAGCTTGTTGGCAGCGCTAGGATCATGCCAGGACATAAGTTACTAGACAAGTGCCTCCTGCGCTCAGCCCCTTTAAAATATCTTTTTTCCAGGCTAGGTAGAGTGACACACACCTTCAATCCCAGCATGAGAGGCAGAGGCAGGTAGACCTTTGTGAGTTCAAGGCCAGGCTAGACTATAGAGTGAGTTTCAGAACAGCCAGAGCTATATAGAGAGATCCTGCCTCCAAAAATAAATAAATTTTAAAAAATTGAGAGAGAGCAAGAGCATGAGTGAACGAGCTGGGTGTGGTGGTGCACACCTCTAATCCCAGCACTCAGGAGGCAGAGGCAGGTGGATTGCTGCCAGTTGAAGGCCAGCCTGGTCTACAAAGCGAGCCCAGGTAATCAAGGCTACACTGAGAAACCCTGTCTTTAAAAAAAAAAAAAAAAGGAAAAGGAAAAAAAAAAAAAAAAAGAAAGGCTTGTTTCTCCTCTATGAAGGTACATGTTTACCTGTGGACTTCTCAGAGATGTGGTGGGCAGATAGCAGAGCTTGCTGCGTAGCCCAGTCTGTGTGTGCGGTTATAGTGTGTACCACCGCACTCAGCTGACCTGCAGTCTGTGTGTGCGGTTATAGTGTGTACCACCACACTCAGCTGACCTGCAGTCTGTGTGTGCGGTTATAGTGTGTACCACCACACTCAGCTGACCTGCAGACTTGGTTTTGTTTGTTGAGACAGGGTTTCTTTATATAACAGCCTGGCTGTCCTGCATAGTTAGTTAGTTTGTTTTGTAAACACATTGAGGATAGACACAGTGAATCTGCTCTCTAGGAGAACTTGAGCATGGCCTCCCTCAACCCCCAATTTTATTAACATTCATCCCTGAGACTGCAGAGGTGGCTCAGGTTAAGAGCACTGGCTGCTCTTCCAAAGGTCCTGAGTTCAATTCTCAGCACCCACATGGTGGCTCACAACCATCTATAATAAGACCTGGTGCCCTCTTCTGTCCTGCAGGCAAAACACTGTATACTTAATAAATAAATCTTAGGAAAAACAAAACAAAACAAAAAACATGCCTTGGTGTACTTGAGGCAGTTTTTCTGTTTGCTGCCTTTTTCTCTTTTCCTTTCTGGGGTTGGGAGGGGCTGGGTCTCATTTGCGAGGCTGGCCTGGACTCACTGTGCTGACTTCTATTGGGAAGAGCACATCTTACTGTAATAGTATGCATGTTATTTTCTCTGAATTTTTGAGATGACAAATGGTAGTAAGATAGGTTTGTTTGGACGATAGATCTGTTGGTCTTTGAGGGCCCAGCACTGTGGCCATAGGCTGGTGCAGACTATCACGTGCTCAGTTTAAATTCTCACCCACCTGTTCCTCACTCCAAGCTGAGTGGCACTGGAGGCTCTGACTGAAGGAAGAGTCTCCCGCTGAACTGATGTCACAGCTTTATCTAGTAAACGGTATGTGAATGCTGAGATAGGACGCAGGGCAAGTGAGGAGGGCTCTCCTTCTTCCTGGCTCCTCTGATTACATCACCCTTACCTCTCCCCTGTTCCTCCAGGAGGTTATCATCTTGTGAAAATTGGAGATCTATTTAACGGGAGATACCATGTGATCCGGAAGTTGGGCTGGGGACACTTTTCCACAGTGTGGTTATCGTGGGATATTCAGTAAGTTTACGTGGCCGCGGGCAAGGAATTGGATACACCTGATGCTTTTGTCTGACCTCCAAGATGGGATCTGGGTCTATATCAAGACTGATTGCCTTTTTAAAATTTATTTTTTAAAATAATTGATGTTTATGCGCTAACTATACCTAACGGATTTCGGTTCCTAACCGGAGTGTGGTCAGCGTTCCAGTGCTGCACCGCTGAGGGGCAAAGAGTCCGTTACCTCTCCGCCTCCCCCGCTGGATGCGACGGCCTGAGTACGCGTCAGTAAAGCGGCCGTGCAGACATCTAATGGTGTGATACACGTTCATGATTGTCCTCAAAAGACTCGAGTTAAATTTCCAGTAATTAGACCAATCAACACAACATTACTATACTGTAACATTTTCTTAACCGTATGGTGTAAAATTTTATCTGTCCCCATGATCAGAAGGTAGACATTTAGTTCAGAGAAGATGTTCAGTGTTTTGAGTTTGCCTGGCACGGTTCTGTTAGCTCGGTCTGGCTGGTTTGTGTCACTCTTAGGTGTACAATGTCCTCTGGAAGTGGCTCCCCTTGGCCACAGGGTAGTGAGGACTCATTTCCCCAGTTACCACTAAGACTTAACTGTAAAGGGAATGGTCAGATAATTTAGTTTGAATTGTCTTTGTTTTAGAGGAAAGAAATTTGTGGCAATGAAAGTAGTTAAAAGTGCCGAACATTACACAGAGACAGCGCTAGATGAAATCCGGCTGCTGAAATCGGTGAGTGTGTGGTCACTCTGTGGCTGGGGTGCTGGTGCCAGGTGTAGAATCTTAGCCTCACGTAGAGCAGGGTGACTGCAGACTTGGGGCTCCTCAGAGCCACAGAGGAAGATAGATAAAGGTACTGGTGCGGTCCCTGAGTGTTGTAGGGATTGCTGTGATCAGTGGTCAGATTTGTGATACAGGCATCACACAGCATTTCAAGTAAGCAGGACTGTGACACTGTCATGAGTGTCTTTCCTCTGGTCAAAGGAAACATTTGTGATACCTACTTTATGTTGTAAAGTCAGCCTGCCTGGCGTGGTGGGGCGCGCCTTTAGCCCCGGCACCTCGGAGGCAGAGGCATGTGGATCTCTGAGTTGGAAGCCAGCCATGACAGCATAGTGAGACTGTCTCAAGAGTCACAGAGGGTTCTCAACCTTCCCAGTGCTGCAGCCCTTGGACACAATTTCTCATGCTGTGGTGACCTCCAGCCATGCAATTTTTGTTGTTACTTCATAACTAACTTTGCTATGGTTAGGAATCATAGTGTCAATACTTTTGGAGACAGAAGTTTGCCAAAGAGGCTGAGGCCAATAGGCTGAGAACCACTGGCCTAGAACAAACACTAGAAAAACAAATTGCTTGGGTTATACCTGGAAACACAAGTTTATTTTACCCAAAACCTTACCATACCTTTTTTTATGGTGAGTTGTGGTAGCAGCCGTGTGGGGAGTGGGCTCGGCAGCCTGCTCCTGCTGACGGGCGACCCTGCTGCTCCACTTGTGCTAAACATGATTCTCCCCAACACAGGTTCGGAATTCAGACCCAAATGACCCAAATGGAGAAATGGTTGTTCAACTACTGGATGACTTTAAGATATCAGGTGTTAATGGAACGCGTATCCTTTAAGAAGAGGCGCAGTGCTTTTTTTTTCTTTTCAGATGTATTTTTTAACCTGTGTGTAAGAGCGTGTTGTATGTATGCATGTGTGTGGATGGATGTGCACCGAATGGTGCAGTGCACACAACGGGGTCTGGTAACTTTGAGGGATGCTATGTGGGTGCTGGGAATTGAACCCAGCTGCTCTGCAAAAGCAGCCCTGGTTTTATTTGGAGTGCATGCACACACGTCGGCTCTGAGGATGGAACTCAGATAATCATGCTTGATCAGCACCAAATCATCTTAGTAGCCCAAGAACTTTTCTCAATTAATTATTTATTACCAAGAGAGATGCCAGGTTTGTGCAGCCATCACCCGCGTCTTTGTTCTAGGTAAACAGTGATAAAAAACAACGGAAGATTGTGTCTGTATTTGTTTTGTGTTTCTTCAGAATGTTATTTCCATTGTCCCCCTTTAAGAATATAAAAATCTAGCCGGGTGTGGCGGCGCACACCTTTAACCTCAGCACTTGGGAGGCAGAGGCAGGTGGATCCCTGTGAGTTTGAGGCCAGCCTGGTCTACTAAACGAGTCCAGGACAGTCAGGGCTACACTGGAGGGGGGGGGGTCAAGAGAAAATAAAAATCTGGGGCTGGAGAGATGGCTCAGAGGTTAAGAGCACTAACTGCTCTTCCAGAGGTCATGAGTTCAGTTCCCAGCAACCACATGGTGGCTCACAACCATCTATAATATGATCTGATGCCCTCTTCTAGTGCTTCTAGTGAGCAGGTGTATGTGAAGGCAGAGCACTGTATATATAATAAATAAAATTTTAAAAAGAATATCAAAATCTAAAAATAATAAATCTTGGCAGAGTAAAGGTTCTATGAACTGGTTCTGTCTGTCTAGAATGTAAATGGGGGGACAAGGGGGTACTAGAGAAGGGTCAGAGGTCAAGAACTGCTCACTGGTCTTCAAGAAGATTCAGGTTCAGTTCTCAGCACCTCCGTGGTGCATGCCTCAAAACCCACATGTAACTGGCTCCCGGGGCTCTGATGCCCTCTTTTGCTCTCCTTGGGTACTGCACACGTGTGGTGAGCACATTCGTGCATTTAGGGAAAACAACATGCACTAAAGTAAGATAAATACTTAAGACAGAATTTTTTTTCTTTCTTTCTTTCTTTCTTTCTTTTTTTTTTTTTTTTTTTCCTTGAGACAAGGTTTCTCTGTGTAGCCCAGGCTGGCCTTGAACTTACAGCGATCCACCTGCCTCTACCGCCCAAGTGCTGGGGTTAAAGGTGTGCCCCACAACCGCCCCGCTAAAGGCAGAATTTAAATGGAGTGACTTTTCACATCCTGATCTAAAAGAAGTGAGTTAGAACAGGTCTGTCAAAGTTTAGATTTTTAGAGCTGGAAGAGGCTCTAAAGTTTTCTGATGGGCAGGTACATGTGATGTACAGTGGGCCACAGCCCGCTGTGCTGACGTGAGACTTGATGCTGCTTGTGCGGCATCCACTAGGAAGGAGGAGTACAGCTCCGTGTACTGGCAGATAGGCCTCCTTGGTGGGTAGGAGTGTTTGCCTGCCTGTATGCCTACATGCATAGTCTGGTGAGACCAGAATTGGGTCTTGGAAACCATGAAACTAGAGTTAGTTACAAAGGGTTGGAGCCACCTTGTGGGAGCTGGGAATCATCCAGGCCCTGGAAGCAGCCTGTGCCCTTAACTGTTGCTCCATTTCTTCAGCTCCCTGGGTCTTATTTCTCAATCTTAAGCAATCATAGCAGCAGACACACACACACATCCTCCCAATAATTATATCACCTATCTGAAATTAACAGATGGCTGTTACTGGTACCATTCTGCCCATAGAATTCAACCTAGTAACTTTACATTCTACTTACTGTATCTGCAAACCCATAAATGTCCTGGCATACCTGTGGAGGTCAAAAGATAACTTAGCACTATGTGAACTGGGGATTGAACTTTTATCATCAGGGGTGGTGGCAAGTGTCTCTGCAGCCCTAAGCCACTGAGCCATCTGGAAGACCCAAAGCAGTATTTTAAATGTACAATTCAAACTCCCATGACACACAATTAAAATTTTTAACCTTTTAGAATATTTTCCCCTTGCTATTACCATTGCTTACCACCAAAGAAACTAACAATTAGTAAAAACATAGCTACAGATCTTCTAGATTTAACCTGATTTGAAAAGTTAGTTTGTAAAACTAAGATTAGGATATCTGTTCCAGTTATAACAAAATCAAAAAGAGCTATTCATACTTTCTTGTCACTCTGCAGCCCTGGCCGGCCAGAAGCTCACTGTAGAGCAAATCAGCCTCAGTTGTGGCAGGCCTGCACCACTGTGCCTTCTCCTCCTCCTTGCTTGGTCTCGCTTTGTTTTACTTTCTTTGTCACTGCCCCAACAACTCCAGTAACAATAAAAAGTGCCAGCACTCTGCCACTGAGGCCTCGAAGCATCTCACTCATGAATTATTTACATAAAATCTTCTGCTCAGTTATAACTAGCTCCACCAGAAAGCCTAACCCTGACTGCTCCTTACATGTGAGCCCCTGTCTCAGAACATCCTCGTGTTACCAGCAGGGTGTAGTTGAGTGGCACCAAGCACAGAAGCAGTTAACTCCCCAGAAACAGCCACCAAAACCTGTCTCCACCTCACACTAGTCACGCTCCCTGCTAGCCCACCACAAGCTGGTGAAGGGAAGTGAAACAACCCGCGCGTGAGAACAAGACTGGTAGGTAAATTATATATTATAATTTTTACATAGACTTTAACCCTGACCAGTGACCTAGACAGTCACTCTGCTATAGACGCCTCAGTGAGCGTCATGCAAGCTCTCATTTGTTAAATTGCCCAGCACCAACCAGTACTGGTGTGTGGTGAAATTTCAGCTCCCCACCGGGGGTGTGCTTGGTGTTGCAGACCATCACAGGCCTTTCTAGCGATACCTCCTGCATCAGATGACTGGTTTTTTATCAGTTGCCAACGCTCGCCAAGGTGTCAGTGTCTTAGTGTTCTATTGCTGTGAGGAGACACCTTGACCAAGCCAGCTAACAAAGGAAAGCATTTAACAGTTGGGGACTTGCTGGCAGTTTCAGAGGCTAGTCCACTATCACAGTGTCACACAGGCAGGCATGGTTCTGGGGAAGAGCTGAGAACTTTGCATGCTGATCTTCAGGCACCAGGCAGATACACTCTGGCCTGATGGGGGCTTTTGGAACCTCAAAGCCCTTCCCTAATAGGTGCACCTCCTAACCCTTCCTGGACTGAGCCTGTGGGGCCTGGGCCAGAATGGGCTGCTCCTGCAGATGGAGCAGCTGTGTTTTTATCTGCCTATTCCTCTGGAGGATGATGGGTTTTGCTGTGCTACTTTTGTCCTGTAAGAGACATGCAGGCAGGGCCCCTCTGAGGATCGGCCATCATCCCTGGCCTTACCTGCCACTCTTTGTGTCACATTTAATTAACTGGAGTGGGGTGGAGGGCTCTTATCTGACAGCCCTGTAACCATTTTTTGCCTTCTGTTTGTTATGGCTCTAGTCATAATTCCTCTGTGTGTTGAAAAGGGCTCAAATGACCCATCTGAAACACCCAGTAACCCAGACACACATGTGCTGCACCTCCCTCGAGAAATACAGCCGTGCATGACCTTTGTCCTTTTTTTAGTTGTGTCCTGTCCATCAAGACTGCACACCCCTCACACTGACCTCTGCCTATGCAGCCCTACGCTCAGGACCTCAGGGACCGTGCGGCCCTGGCCCTGCTCCATCTTCATCTTAGCCTCGTTTCTAGGCGGTGCTCCCTTCTCTTCCCAGCACTTGGCCAGAGCGTTCTGAATCTTGGCAGCTAATGGCTCTACACTCCGTTATCAGTATTGAGATTAGTGTTTCACAGCCCACAGCTCTCTTGTCCCGACTCAAGTACTCATACACCCCAGGCTAGCCTTCAGCTCAGAAGGTGACACTGAAACTTCTGATCCTGCCTCCTCCCTAGCGCCAGGTTATAGGCAGGGTGTTTGGTAAAGGATGCGGAGTGTAACAAGGATGTGTGTGTCCTTATGCAGGCATCCCCAGCTCTGCTGCATCCCTGTCTGCTGATGGTGACTCCTGTGGTTCCGCGTCAGGTTCAGGTTAGGTCCTGGCTGGTGACTGTGGCTCTGGCTTTAGGTGCTTCCCTGCAGCTTTTGTTTCCTAGCATGTGCTACACAGGGTTGGTGTTACTACGATATATCTTTGGTATGTATTCCAGGGTGCCCGCAACTGTGTTACTTGCAGAGTGGTCCCCCCTGCCCCCCCCACGGCTCCCCCAGAGGGTTTCTCTGTGTAGCCTTGGCTTCCTGGACTTGCTTTGTAGACCAGGCTGGCCTTGAACTCACAGCAATCCTGCCTCTGCCTCCTGAGATTAAAAGCGTGCGCCACCATCGCCTGGCTTTGTAGAGTGGTTTTATCCTTTCAAGATTTGCTTTTCTGATTCAGCCAAACAGTGGTTGGTCCAGGAGTAGTAACCTCCCTGAATATTATTTTTTTTATCCAGTACCTTGTGACTGAATTTTTGTTTTTTGAGTTTTTTTTTTGTTTTTTTTTTTTGAACAGTGTTTTAGCCCTTGAGCAGAGGCTGGTTCCTGCCCTACACTCTGATCCTTCCCTGTATCAGTAAGGATTTTATGCACAGTGCCCACCCAGCTCCCGAGTAATGACCCGAAGACTTACAGCAGTAAGTCTTCTAAGTTACTTTAGAAGTAAGATTCTAAGTTACTTTAACGCAGCAATACTGGCCTGGCCTGTGTCCCAGCCATGTGGTCCAGTACCTGCCCTTTCTAGTCTGTCTGGCACCTGCTTCTTCATCTGATGATTACCTCTCCCCACCTGGAAGTACCCCTTCCACCATCAGCTTTTTATTAAAACCAATCAGAAGGTGATGTTTTATAAAACATTGAGACTAGAGATGCTTCTTAAAAATGGCAGTGCCAGAGTCCAGCCTGTAATCAGATCTGCATTTGAATAATACAAGGGTAATGCTGACACAGTGCACAGAAACACTTTGAGATGTTTCCTTACCCCAGTGCTTGAGCACTCTTGGGATTAATGAAGGGAGCAGCAGCAGGCTTCTACCATGGTGGTCCAGCTTTCCCTTTGGCACCTTGTGCTGTGCGTTGTCCCTGTCTGGGACTCCCTAGATTCACAGCTCACGAGACTGCCTAGAGAGTCTCAAGACCTTCCTCTTCTGGGACTACTGCCCTTGTTGCCCGGTGCCACTGCCTCCTGTTTATGGTTGTTTGAGTTGCGCAAATGGAGCCCTGTTATGTGTTGCCTGAGGTTGCTTAAAAACTAAAGCTACTTGTTCATCCCTTAATTTAGGTCTGTGTGGTTCTTTTCTTGGATTAGTCGGTCCTCACCGTTGTGTGTGAGTGATGTGTGCTCTTTATTGCATTGAATCAGCAAATGATGTGACTTGTCACTTGTACTAATCAGAGAGGCCTGCCCTGCTGTGTGTGCGTATCTGTGAGGGGGTCTCCACCCTGGGCTGTTAGTTTACCTGCAGATTTTACAGGCAGTCTTATTGTTTGTGTATTTCTTGGAAATAGGAATGTTGTTTCTGTTACCACAGCATGTATATTTATTATTTGGCTTTTTCTAGGAAACTTTCTTTTGCCCTTCCTCAAATTCTGTATTCATATTAACTTTCATTTTAAAGTAGTATAGTAACTTATAACGTCCCTCAGAATGGTGCCACACACTAGCATGGTCCTGTTAGCAACAGAGATGCTGCCTACTGCTCTTGTACTGTCTCCACAACCACCTTGTGAGTAGACCTAGGCTTGCCCATCTCAGAAAGCTTAGGCTTCCTTTTAGCATCAAAATGTTAGGCCTGCAGCTTGGCTTTCCAGTCTTTAGAAGCTGAGTTGGTCAGCACCAGCATGGCTGCAGAGCCTCTGCACTGCCACAGGGTGTGCAGCATACAGGCGTGAAGACTGCAGTGGCACCAGGCTGAGCAGCACAGCTGTCTAAAGCAAGTCAGAGCTGTTTTTTAAAATGTCGGCAGGGGAGGGGTAACCCAGTGCTGGGCGCTTGTCTCACAAAACCCTAGGCGTGTTCCACTCCACTAGAGACAAAAACATGTTGGTGTCATCTTCTCCTTTCCAGCTAAGTTTTTTACCTTGTCATTGTTGCTAAGGAAGAGTGTGTTCTTTACTTTGAGCCTGTGAGAGTGCGAGTGTCGCCTCAGTGATGCTGAAGGAACCCTGAATCTGACCAGCCCTTGAGCCTGCCACTCTGCCCATTTGCACACCCAGACCTTTCTTCCCTTTCACCATCTGAGTGTGTTAATGTGCTCACTCTCAGCCCTAACTGGCCTTCCTCACAGTTCTCTCCTGTGAGTTGTCACTGATTACAGATGTCATTATTGAAAGCTTCATAATTGCAAAGTAGTTCTGTGACTGAAAAAGTAACCTTGATGTTTTTATTGTGGTGGGGCCCACGTTTGCCTGTTTTCTTGTGCGTCCTTTTTCCTAACGGACTCCTAGATATCTGCATGGTGTTTGAAGTGTTGGGGCATCATCTACTCAAGTGGATCATCAAGTCCAACTATCAGGGGCTTCCACTGCCTTGTGTCAAAAAAATCATCCAGCAAGTATGTATGTTGGTCATTGCTGTGTGTGTGGCATACTTCCCCCCAGGCCTGTGGGGTGCTCTCTCTCTCTCTTTTTTTGGGGGGGAGGGGAAGGAAAAACCTATAATTGTGTAGACCATGCTGCCCCAGAACTGAGGCCTACATTTTCTTCCTGGGTGCTGGGATTTTAAAGGCTTTCACCACTACACCTGGCTATGGTACCTTTTTACATAAAAATGTCAGGTGTTTCCTGTTCATAACAAAACTTTAGAAACTAATGATTACGGCTGGGAAATGATTCACTCAGGAAGGGTCTGCCCCTGAGTGTGAAGACCTAAGTTTGGATTCCTAACACCAGACACAAAAGCTGGCATTGTGCTTTTAAAAAAAGGGGCGGGGGGGGGGGAGGAGCTGGAGAGTTGGCTCAGGGGTTTAGAGCACTGGCTGCTCTTCCACGGGGCTCAGGCTCAATTCCCAGCACTCACATGGCGGCTCATAACTGTAACTCCAATATCTGACACCCTCACACAGACACACATGCAGGCAAAACACCAGTGCACATAAAATAATATAAATAAATAAATAAAATTTCTTTAAAGTGTGTGGAGCCTGGCGGTGGTGGCGCATGCCTTTAATCCCAGCACTCGGGAGGCAGAGGCAAGTAGATCACTGTGAGTTTGAGGCCAGCCTGGTCTACAAAGCGAGTCCAGGACAGCCAGGGCTACACAGAAACCCTGTCTTGAAAAAAAAAAAGTGTAGTATTTGCCTGCATGTCTGCTTCGCATGTGTGCCTGGTGTAGACAAGAGACTGGCAGAGGGTGCTGCGTTCCCTGAGACTGGAGTTGAGCTGGGTCTTCTGGAAGAACAGCCAGCATCCTTATCGGCTGAGCTGTCTCTTTGGTTTTTTAAAGTGTGTTGTGATCTTGCGCTGAAGAGACTTTGCTCTATCTGCATTCAGGTGCTGCAGGGCCTGGACTATTTACACACCAAGTGCCGCATCATCCACACGGACATCAAGCCAGAGAACATCCTGCTGTCCGTGAACGGCCAGTACGTGCGGAGGCTGGCTGCAGAAGCCGCGGAATGGCAGCGATCTGGGGCGCCCCCGCCTTCTGGGTCTGCAGGTACACGGGGAGCTCTGCTTGAGTCAGAACCTCAGGAAGAATTCTGTTCTCACTTGGTCATAGACTGTGGAACAGCACTCACTTACTGAGAAGGTGCTTTAGAAACACCAGCAACATTCAAGACACTTAGCAGGATTCTTCCAAATGGGGAGAAAATGAGCAGTTGTTTTTTAGATAAAAATATCTACACAGTAAAATATCTGACTTAAGTTACTGTTTTAAGGTTTGTTTGTTTGTTTGTTTGTTTGTTTGTTTTTTAAGAACTTTAAAATGTTGACTTTGTAAGGGCAGCTTTTGTGCATGTGGACATTAGGACGGCGTGTGGGAGTCAGTCCACCACCCTGTGGGTCTTGGGGAGTCAGGCCCAGGTAGTTAGCCTGGGTAGCAAGTGTCTTCTTACACACCAGCCGGGCTGAGTTGGGCTCCCGATCCTTGTGTCTCAGTCCCCCATGCCTAGATTGTAATTGTGCGTGACACTGGGCGCTCCCTATGTATTTGCCCATTGGTGCTCACACACTTGGTGAGGACTGGGTGACATGGCCGGGGAGAACCGCAGCTGTCTTCACTGATGAGGACACCTTAGCCGAGTCACCTGGTGGCGTAGCTCGTAGAGCGCCACGGTGCTGATCTCAGTGTGTGGTGATTGCTGACTGGGCAGCTTTGCCATAGGCTGTGCAGAGTTTTATTTTAGAAGCTGGATTGTATTGGAAGAAGCACTTGACACTTGTTCCTTGAAAGGAAGAGCAGACAAGCAGCAGGAGGCGGCAGCTGTTGCGGAGGGCTCAGTTGTAAGAGGAGAGGAGCTTGAACTGCATGGCCGCCCTGACGACCTGGGGAGGAGATGAAACAACTCAGCCCAGCCCAGCCATCACCTGTAGTGTGCCCCAGATCACCCTTTAACACTGGCAGGGAGTGCACCAGCACATGACATGTGCCGTGCACACCTGCTGAGCAGAGTTTGATTCGTAGAACCCATACAAGGCAAACGTGGGAAACTGACTCCAGAGTTGCCCTCTGACCTCCACATGCATGCATTGTGCCACAAAGCCATACAGTAAAAACACCATGCTTTTCCCTTTTCTTTTCTTTTTTTCTTTCTCTGTCTTTTTGCTGTTGTTGGTTTTTCGAGCCAGGGTTTCTCTGTGTGGCCTTGGCTGTCCTGGGTTCACTGTGTAGACCAGGCTGTCCTTGAACTCACAGAGAACCGCCTGCCTCTGCCTCCCAAGTGCACCACTGTATCCAAATGCTTTTTTTTTTCTTTTTTCTTTTTTCTTAAAAGAAATAAAACTGGCAAGTGCCAGAGGGGAACATAAAGAAGCAGGAATGCTGGCTGCTTGTGCATGGAAAGTGCAGCGCTGGTGTGAGCAGCTGTGGCATTAACTGAGCTTGACTCTGCATAGATGGGCACTGGTGGGGAGAACATTTTACAGTCTTTATGACTTTGGCTAAGCTGGCCAAAGAGGTGCACGCCTTTAATTTCAGCAGACAGAGGCAAGTGAATTTATGAGTTTAAGGCCAGCCAGGTCTACCTAGTGAGGCTTTGTCTTTTTAAAAAAACAAACAATGCCGGGCGTGGTGGCACACGCCTCGAATCTCAGCATTTAGGACGCAGAGGCAGGCGGACTGCAGTGAATTCCAGGCCAGCCTGGTCTACAGCGCGAGTCCAGGACAGCCAAGGCTACACAGAGAAACCCTGTCTCGAAAACCCCGCCCCCCAAAAAACAAACAAACAGACTACTTTAAATAACATTTGTCATCTTTCTATGTATTGATTGTTTTCTTAAAAAATAATGCAGCTTCCTGAAGTGTCACTTAGACAGTGTAGACTGTGTGAGGGGAGGGCCCCTAACCTACCTTCTTGCCTGCCAGTGCCGGGACTCTTACTGTTTTTCTCTTTCTTTTCAGTCAGTACTGCTCCACAACCTAAGCCAGTAAGTATAAGCACACAGTGCTTCTGTGTTACTCGTGGTCTCTGAGTGCTGGGTGCAGGTGCAATGTGAAAGGTCATAGCTTGCTTAGACTTTGGAAAGGAAAGAAAAAGACTATGTCCTGCGCTTTTGTGATTTTTCTTCAGTAAATGCCATCGTGTCGTCAGCAAGTTTGTCCTGATGAGGCTTCTGTAACAGAGGTGTCTGAGTAACAAGCCCCACAGACCAGAAGACAAAGACGTCTTATTAATGTCCTTTTTTATTCAGTTTCATAGAAAATCTTCAGATTTTACATTAATGAAATACCAGGGAAAGAGTGGAATTTAATTAGGAAATAATTAAAGTTAACAATCGTCTCCAACCAGGGGTAATGGATTAGCCACCTGAAGGCCTTATCTGTTTGTAATCTCCGCCCAGGCTGACAAAATGTCAAAGAATAAGAAGAAGAAATTGAAGAAGAAGCAGAAGCGCCAGGCAGAATTACTAGAGAAGCGAATACAGGAAATTGAGGAAACGGAGAAAGAGTCGGGCCCTGGGCAAGAAAGACCTAACCAGCCAGAAGAACCAGAGAGTCCTGTTGAAAGACCCTTGACAGAGAACCCACCTAATAACATGACCCGAGAGAAACTTGGTATAACAGAGCATTGCGACAGTGACTTGATGGCACTCTTGAGCACTGGTTGTTATCGTTGTTATGTGATGTTTGGTTTCATGTATGCAGCTCGTCTGTGGGGGTGTCCTGTGAGGACTGAGACCTGGCCGTAATGTAGGCCGGCCGTGGTAAAGTGTAACTTGTTGCTTTCTCCCCAGAAGTGGAGCTAGACTTGTAGCTACTGGGTAAGGATGAAGTGTTTGTCCTCCGTCAGCAGCTGTTAGAGGGCTGCTGTCTTGTTTTTATGCCACTCATTATGAGCTCTAGAAAATGCTTTAATCTTGTGACAATTGTCCCGTTGTTAACTGCACACACATGCATCCTTTTCTCTTTGTTCCTCAGAAGAGTCCAGTTCCCCTGGCCAGGATCAGACACTCACGGAACGTGATGTAGAGGGTGGTACAGCAGAAGTTAATTGCAATGGAGTAATTGGAATCGCTAATTACACTGAAAACAGTAATAATGAAACAATGAGGCTTAAAGAGGACCTACGTAATGCTAACGACTGTGATGCGCACACTTTGAAGCAGGAACCTAGTTTCCTACACTCCCCAAATGGAGACAGCAGTGCATCTCAAGAAACGGATTCTTGCACACCTGTGACCTCTGAGGTGTCAGAGACCATGGTGTGCCAGTCCTCTGTAGAGCAGTCACTCAGCGAGCAGGACGCCAACCATCTTGAGGACAGCATTCGGGCGGAGACACCTTCTGGGGATGAGCAGGAGCAGGAGCACAACGGGCCGCTGGACAGCAAAGGTACCACACACAGCCTCCACAGCTCTGCCCGCGCAGCTCGGGCTCAAATCCCCGGACACACTGGTGCCGAGGGTTTTCTAACTTCGGGTTTACAGCAGGCTCTGGTTTGGGTTTTTTGGTGGAGAGAGGGGTATTTATTTTTCAGTGAAGCGGGTGGTGCGCTGGGCAGACTCCACTCCTGAGCTGCGTCTTCTGGTGTGCAGGTTACTTCATTATATGAGTGCTCCGTCCATCTGCATGTGCACCCGCAGCCAGAAGAGGGCAGTAGAGGATGTAGACGGTTGTGAGCCGCCACGTGGTTCCTGGGAATTTAGCTCAGGACCTCTGGAAGAGCAGACCACATAGCCATGTCTCCAGTCCGTTTAAATGCATCCTGTGGGGGTTTTGCATCCTAGAAACTGGAGGCTTAGAAAGCTTCCTCACTGGTTGCCCGGGGGTGGGGGAGGGGCTGACTAGCTAAGTCTCACTGTGGAGACCTTTGTTTCCCTTAGGCTATCAGATTCATTACATTCTTACTGATAATGGCTGTTGTCTGTAGGAAAATTCACTGCTGGAAACTTTCTTATTAATCCCCTTGAGCCAAAAAATGCTGAAAAACTCAAGGTGAAGATCGCTGACCTTGGGAACGCCTGCTGGGTGGTGAGTCACACTCATGTGCTGTGTTCTGAAATGACTGACTTAGCATAGCATGGAAAGGAGGATACTGTGGGGGATCAACCCCAAGCCCCACCCAGCTCCGTTTTCCTGCTTCAGTCACGCCTGCAGCTTCTTCCTCACCTTTGCTCACTTTGCCCTTGGGGCCCTCGTCATACCCTCCTCCCTCACACAGCTCCATCCTCAGAGTGCACATTGACTTTCAAAGCTGTAGCCTTGTCAATGCAGTTACCGTTTTGCTCACCAGGCATTGATAGAGATTCGGGTGGCTGTGTGTATTGCAAGTGTGCCCGTTACTGCAGACTTGCTCTTACAATGGCCATCTCTAGATGCAGGGTCCTGAGTCAGCTCACGTGGAATGGCTGCATCAGAGGCTTTGTGCCGAAGTGTTCTGTTACTTAACTTCAAAATACATGTGATTATATATTTTTTTAGTAATAGTTTCTTTGCAGCCCGGTGGTGGTGGTGGTAGTGCAGCACACCTTTGGTCCCAGCACTGGGGAGGCAAAAGCAGGCAGATCTCTGAGTCCTAGGACAGCCAAGGCTACACAGAGAAGCCCTGTCTCAAAATACCAAAACCTGAGTAGTGGCACCACGTGCCACGTTCCTGACTGGACAGCCCTCCTTTACACAGGGCCTCTCACTGAACCTGGGCCTGGCCGTTCTTCAGCTAGCTTGTCCTGCCTGTCATTCCTCCAAAGACCTTCCTGTGCCGTCCCCGCCTGTCTTCCACGTAGGTGCTGGGGGGTCACACTCAGGCCTACCGTAGCTATTTTCTTTGCCCTGTGTGCTGCCTTTCACGTATCACTGCTGAAATGTCTATAATCTCCTCACCCTCTCCCATTGGGTACTGGTGTGTCCCACCTGGCTGAACTCTAGTCAGTTCTCACTTTTCAGCCATTTCTTCAATTTGCCAACTTCTGGCATTCAATAATGGGATTTTATATGATTTCCAAAACGCTTGAGTCTTGTTTTTGTTTGTTTTGGGCTTGGGTTTTTGTTTGCTTTGTCTTTATGTATCAGTTTTACCGTGTGTGGTTTAGAGACAGTGCAGATTTGACTTTAAATCCAGCATCTGCCTGGTTAGGTTTTCACTCCCTGGGACAAGTTCCTGCCTGGGAGCTGGTAATGCATTGTGCTGTGTCCCCGCCCGCCTGTCCTTTGCCTGTGATGGCTCAAACCAGTATGAGAGGAGAAAAGCAGTGCCCTCAGCCCAACAGCAGCCTGTAGTCAAGGCTTCCTTCAAGGTCTTGTGTAGAGCTGGTCTAAGGGTCATCAGTTTCTGGAGCCTGTCTCTTACTGGGCCAGGTCTTTCTCCCACAGTTATAAGGGGCTATTTTGCTAGGATAGGCATAGCAGCCTGGGCGGCTCGCAGGCTGGCTGCCTTTTAGAACCTGAAACCCACCATTTCAGCAAGCACTCCTGGCATCTAAGAAATCTGCATCACCCTGAAGGGCCGGCCTGCTTTTCTCATTGTTCTGCTGTTGCTGTTTCTGTTTCCTGTGCTCTTAAGTATTTCATTTATTACTACTCTTTTCTGCTGTGACTATTAACAGAGCTTTCTGGGCCTTGTGAGTGAAATTCTTCTCCCACGTCCATGGCTATATGAGGTCTTTTCGTTGTGCCCAGTGTGGTGCTGCCGCTCGCCTACCCTACCAGGCTTGGGTGTCCTGATTGTCCAACCATGTTTCTAGGTCTAATATGGCCTTGCCTTGACTCGCCTGTCATCACAGCAGAGCATCTCCCAGGACAGCTTTGGAGAAAGCTCCTGGTTCCAATTGGTCCAGCATTTTAGACTGTCCCACACAGGACTTTTATTAAGCCTGAATTTCTCAACATTTAGAGCCTGGACCACAAATGCTATCTCAGCTTGTTTAACCATTTTCCTAGTTTTATTTGGCCCCTGTATAGGTATTATTCATCCCAGATCAGCGTGAAGAAGCCTTAAAAAGAGAACACCGTCCCATTTCCCTTAAGGGGGGTTGGGTAAGGTTTGGGGCTGTGGAGGTTTATCTTCATTGGGAATTGGTTGTATTATTTATTACTGGTTTTGTTCAGAGAGAGAATGAGGTTGGACTCAGGGATTTTCCCTGAGAATATAGAAGTATATAGGAATGAGAGGACCAAAGGTGGATTATTGAATCCACTCTGCAACTTAAGGCCTTAGTTGTTACTCACAAGGCTGTTTTTAATTCACTGGTATAGGATATTAGAGAGTGATGTAAAATAAGCTTGTTTCTAATTCACTGCACTATTCAATTTTATCACAAGACTATACAGCCTAGGTTTAATAGATAGATAAGGTAAAATATTTAGATTAAGTCTTCAAAAACCTCAGAGACCTACAGAATATGGCATTTAAAGAAATTTTGTTTTGAGAATTCTTTGAAAATGAGACAGATTGACTCCTGGCAACACCCAGCCTGCCTCAAAGAAGGTAATGAGCATCAAGGAGCCTCCTTATGGAGATGGCTTCAGGTGTGGCAAACCAGCCACTGGGCCGAAATGTCCTTGCTTTCTGCCACAGACAGAATTCTGCCTGAAATGGGCAAGCTGGGATGCAGGTGGAGTTGACGGCCTAACTCTGCCCAGACAGGGTAAGCAAGTCCTCTGTAGTCCCTGCTTCACAAACGTGCCTGCCAGATAAAGTGGGCCAGAAGGCTGAAGACGATGCTCCAACGTGTTAAAGAGTTTCGAGTGACTGTTCAGTTAGCAACGTGTCTCTGTCTCTCCCCGCCCCACCCCACCCCCCATTTTGGAAGCTGCTAACCTGCACTTCCTGTTCACTCAGCTAATTAACTTTATTCCTTCTCAAGTCTCTGATGGGGTTGAAGACAGCGAGACATTATGAGCACAGCATGAACGTAACGATTGCCCTGCGGCTCTTGTGTGTGTGTGTTGTGTATTGGTGTAAAGATATAAAAGTTTTTTGTTTGTTTTTTTAATTAGACTAAAAGGAATTGTGGAGGAATGCTGAGTGGATGTATCGACCATCAATAAAGCGCTGTTTAGCCAATCACCTGGGCAGAAGGACAGGAAGTGGAAGGCGGGGCTTGCTGGGGGAGGAAGAGCAAGTTTGGCAGTTGAGGGAGAGAAGATTGACTGGGGAGAAGGACAGAGGGAAGAATGGCCGGCCGGTGGAGCCTCGTAGCTTGGGGTCTATGTATTATGTATCAGTTTAGAGTAGTTTGTTTACCGTAATTTAGGAGTAGATTTGTATTAGTATAGTTTCCGCCAGCGTGGAGCTGACAGCCTTGGACTCTGTGTCTTTATTTAGCAATTTTAGGCTGAACTGATAAATTTTTACTGTAACAATGCTTGTGAAATTAGCTAAAGAGAACTTACTTTAGTCTCTGTTGTTTTTCTTTTTTTAAATAAATGACTATTACGGATCTCCACTCATTGAATTATTCAGCACAAGCATTTCACTGAAGACATCCAGACACGGCAGTATCGGTCATTGGAAGTCCTGCTAGGATCTGGCTACAACACCCCTGCTGACATCTGGAGCACCGCGTGCATGGTGAGCCCTACCTTGCCTGTTTGCTAGCTGCAGTTTTCTAGCAAAGCAACACAGCTGCTCACAGAACCCCTAGGGGTGGGGGTAATGAAAGCAGATGTTCTGAGACATTGGTTTTCTGTATTAGTAGATTACTAGTGTCCTTGACCTGTTTGCAGACTGGGGACACTCCTGGGAAGGCGTGTGTCTTCTGCAGTTCAGTAGCCCCAGTCACCTACTGCTTTCTGCTGGGGTGCATTGTTCCTTGATTACGGCTTTCCCCCTTTATGGCCGTCTGTGGTGGTCAGCGCTGGCCAGCAGGCATCATTGTTTTGTGGGCTTGAGCCATGCTCAGAAAGACCCTGGCTGCTCATACTAAACAGGCTGATGACATGGTCCCTACATGAGTGCCCTCAAGGGCTGGCGTTTCCAAGTCGGCTGCTGACCACAGGATTAATTGGAGGGTCCCACTTGCTCAGGGAGTGTAGCTTAGCATTTTGTTACTGTGGATACAAATTCAGGGCCAGACTAACAGAGATGATGGGGGGCGAGGAGGCAGACACGGATAAGACTCTTGCTGGACTGTGTCACCACCAGGGAAGGTCCTCTGTGTGCACATCTTAATTACGGTTTCATTCGTCCCACAAGATCAAAGTTCTCAGAGTTAAGGCTTACAGAGGAGAGGGTTGGCTATGGGTGGTAAGGCAGGAGGGTTGCCAGGAATCCAGGGTAGGACCGTCCTGGGTCACATAGTCAAGATTGTCAGAAACATCAGCAAAATCTGGAGGGTTGTTTGCATTTCTAGACGATTTGAGATTCCAGCACAAGAGGGAGCTGCTCTTCTCAAAAGTGATTTGGAACACCCGTTGGTGCCCTTGTCTGGCCACAGGGAAGCTCGGCATGGCTGGAGGAGAGCAGTGTGAGCGAGCTACATGTTTCTGGGGTACAGAGTGTCGTGATGAAATCTGAGTCACCTCAGGCATGGTCTCTTGGTGGCAAGAACATGCAGAATCGTAGGCCTATGAGCTGGATAAAGGCCCCTGACAGCCTGAGGCATACATGGTGGGGAAGAAAGTTGTCACCACAGTCACACACACAGGGGGAACTAATGAGTGAAGTGCAATTATTAAGGAACATTCTGAGTCTTCTCTGTCTTCACTGTATTGTTAGTCGAGGTTAGCCCACTGCTCATCGCCTCTATCCACTCTGCTTTTGTGTTCTGTGTTTTCCTTTTTCCACTTTGGTTTGTTTGTGCTTTAATTTATATTGGTTGCTTTTACCCAGTGGGATACCGCAGTGTCATTGCTAATTGATGATGGGTTGTTTTTTTTTTTCTTCCCCAGTTTTTATTGATACAGCTGTGTCACCTAGGTTAGGACTCCTAGCAGTAGGCACTCTGTGTCTTGGATGCTTTCACATGCCGTCTCTCTCTCTCTCTCTCAGGCCTTTGAACTAGCCACAGGTGACTATTTGTTTGAGCCTCATTCAGGGGAGGATTACACGCGAGATGAAGGTGAGTTGCCTTTTACAGCTATTGGGGTAGCAGCTACACTTCCCACTGTAACCAGCAGCATTGATAGTTCATAGGCTTTTGTTACTGTGCCAGGTACATGTAAGACCCCGGAAGTGGAGAAGCTGAGTGGGACATTGAAGTCATCCTAGCACTAAGGAGGCAGAAGCAGGAAGGTCACAGGGTCTTGGCCAGCCTAGGCTACACATCGATACTCTTTCTCACAAGTTTAAAAGTAGACACTCTGTACTGGGCTCAGATAGAGAAGACACTGAAGGAAAGATAGTAAAGATGGGCAGCTCATTGCTGAGGTGCTCGACTGGCATGTGTGAGCCCTGAGAACAAGTCCCTGCACCGCTTACATTGGGGAGACGGCACATGGCTGCAAGCCCAGCCCTGGAGAGCTGGCAGAAGGCTCAGCCTTGCCTGCCAGCCTGGGCTCTATGAGATCACCCTTGGTTTAAGAAACAGGGATGGGGAGAAAAAGAGAAAGAAATACTGAAGAGCTCCAGCAGCCCACAATGGCTGACTTGCCAATTTGGGGTTCTCTGTTTTGTTGAGTTTCCTTTTCAGCATCTGCTTGTCTTCCTTAGAAGTCAGTGACTTTTCACCCTGCTCACATGACCTGTCAGTTATGACTTGATGTTGATTTGTAATCTAATCTTTTTTTTTTTTAATTAATTTATTTTTATTTTATGTGCATTGGTGTTATGCCTACATGTATGTCTGTATGAGGGTGTCAAATCTTGGAGTTACAGACAGGTTTGAGCTGCCATGTGGGGCTGGGAATTGAACCCAGGTCCTTTGGAAGAGCAGTCAGTGCTCTCAACTGCTGAGCCATCTCTCCAGTCCCCTGTAATCTAATCTTAATCTTCAACACTACTTGGAGGCAGCACCACACCCGGCCCAGCGTTTCTCTTTTCTACAAATTAAAGCTATGTTTATTTTCTTTTCTTTTTAAGTTGTACAAAATTCTGTTTTAAAACAAAATACAGTGGATTTAAATTTTGTGGCCCTGTGAAGCCCAAACTGTCGGTTGCTCCACCTAAGGCCAGTGGGGAAGACAGTGAGGAACATCTGGTTTTGCCAGCCTCATGTCCAGATTTCTGGTGAATAAAAAAATGTTGGGGAGCCAGGCTTTGTGGAGCCAGGTATGCCCTCTGTTCTGTTGTGCAGCACAGCTGCTGCCTTTGCATATGAGTAGACCATGTGAGTATGCCTTGCTAAAACTCTAAGCACTGTTGAGAAATGGCAGGTCAGAAGCCTGCTTGTTTTGCTCGGTGCAGTTAGGGCGTGTTTCTATGAAGCTGCCACACCACATGCCTCTTGTTAGAAGGTGGCGTAATGATGGCAGGGTCCACAAGGACAGTCCTGCTCTCTGCTCGCTTTTCTTCTCTGAGACAGATGCTCTTAGCCTGTGGGTCCTGACCCCTTTGGGCTCACCTATCAGCTACCCTAAATATCAGATATTTACGTCATGATTCATAACAGCAGCGAAAGTAGAGTTACGACGTAGCAATGAAAATGATTTTATGGTTGCAGGTCAGCACAGTAAGGAGCTGTGTGTGTTACAGGGTTGTGGCCTGTGGAAGGTGGAAAAGCTAGTGCTCTAGAAATGCAGAGCTATAGGTTTACAGAGCTTTAAAATGCCCTACTGTCTCTCTCTTAGATACTGTGTCTTTGCTTGACAAGACTCCATGAACGTACATGCTACAGAATACACACAATGATTACAGTTACATGGGATGGGACCTTCAGCTACCAAGCTGAAAGTTAAAGTCTGTGTGAAAGGTCCCATGTAGGGGCCCTGTTCTCCATCCTCCAGTCCGAACTCATGGCCAGGCCAGTCCCCAACCCCGGCTGTTCCTCTGCACCTTGGCTTTTAAATGTGTGTGATTTATTTAGCAATTGTAGTGATCTGGGAATGCTAATGTGGTGTTTCCTCTGCCTGAAGAACCCACTAGACCCAGGCTTATGGCCTAAAGTAAAGCTGTGGTATAGATGAGCTTCCAAACTTAGGAAGCTGGCAGGTGGGCAGGCACATCTGTAGTCTTCTCAGTCTGCCCTGGACACATTGGTTTTATTTGTCACGAACCAGCTACCCCATTGGGAACATGCTCATGGAAAACCTTGCTTCCTGCTTCACTTTGACCCTGTTGGTTTCAGCCCACTGGGCTCATGCTGTAGAGCTGCTAGACAGAGTTGAATGGTCAGAGGACTTCCCCGGTCTCAGGTAGACCAGCCCAGGGACCACTCGAGCCATCAGAGCTTCTCAGCCAGGGTTAACTTTGGATCTCCCTCTGGGCTGCCTGGAGCGGTGCTGAGCTGGTGTCTTTGGAGTGAACTCTGCATTAAATACACAGTCCATTTCTCCTCTAGGACAGAAAGCAAGTGTGCAGTGCCCTATACAGTGGCGTCTGTCACCTCCTGTGTCTAGAAGCACATTTGTCATTTCTGCTCTTGTGTTCTTTGCTTTGAAATGCCTGTGTGTGCAGATCACATCGCTTTGATCATAGAACTTCTGGGGAAGGTGCCTCGCAAGCTCATTGTGGCGGGAAAATACTCCAAGGAATTTTTCACCAAAAAAGGTAAAGCAAATCTATTTGTTCCCAGTTCTTAAAGGGGTAAAAGCGTCTGACACGAGAAGGTGCGTGTTTCTGGGTCCTGTTCCCTGGGTACTGCAGAGAGTGAGTACACCCTGAGCCCTCAGCGTGGCTTCACAGGCGCTGAGCTGGGTCTGGGTGGTTTCTTCTGTGTCTTCCAGGCTGACATGGAACTTACAATCCTCCTGCTGGGTTAGAGGTGTGTGCCCACCCCTACTTCAAATGTTTTGATTCTGTGTTTCTCATACACTGAGTGTGAAACTGAAATGGAAAACGAATCAAAGGGTCTAGGAGCTGTCTGGGCTAGTGTTTGTCGGGCCATATGCCCCTGTCCTCACGGCTGCTAACCAGCACTGAGGAGCCCGGGCAGGGCCATCTTGAGAAACAGCTTAAGTCTCGTGAGCAGGAAAATGATAAGATGCTCTTAAGGGTCCCTTTGTGTTCAAAGTCAGTCACAGCGGGTGTGATTTGGTAGCCCCCAGAAAAAGGTGCCCAAATGTCCGCACGTGGAGGTTCTTAGCATTGCCCTGGGAAAGCTTTTGGTTTTGTTCTGTTTTTCTTTTTTGTTTTTTCAAGACAGGGTTTCTCTGTGTAGCCTTGGCTGTCCTGGACTCGCTTTGTAGACCAGGCTGGCCTTAAACTCACAGTGCTCTGTGCCTCTGCCTCCCGAGTGCTGGGATTACAGGCGTGCACTGACATGCCTGGTGGGAAAGCTATTAATAAGCCTTTAGGTGCGTCATACAGGCAGGACAGAGCCCCCTAGTTCCTGTTGCTTGAGAGGCAGGAGCCAGGATTTCAAGATCACTTCAGGCAACATGCCATAGCACCTCTAGAAACTGCCACTTCAAGTTGAAGGTACAGCTCAGTGGTGGAGGCTGCCTGGCTCACAAAGGCCTGTGTGATTTGCCTGTCATTTGTTGAGCACTCAGAGTGGTGCCGCTGAGGCCGCGAGTCTAGATTTGTTGGCACTTTTGTGTACATATGTCCTGCTGTAAGCTTTTTATTTTTAAATCATTGCCTCATTTTGAAGCAGCATTTGCAGGACTGTGAGCCTGTGCTGTCTCCCCCCAGGTGACCTGAAACACATCACCAAGCTGAAGCCTTGGGGACTGCTGGAGGTCCTGGTGGAGAAGTACGAGTGGCCCGAGGAGGAGGCTGCTGGCTTCACGGGCTTCCTGCTGCCCATGCTGGAGCTCGTCCCTGAGAAGAGAGCCACTGCTGCCGAGTGCCTCCGGCATCCGTGGCTGAATTCCTAAGCCCTCCTGCCTCTGTATGGAGCTCGTCACTGACCCACCCGGCCCTTCCCTCTGACACACCCCCTCTTTCCTTTTCAGGGTGAAGCTCTTTCTTCAAGGGTTTCTGATTTTTTTCTTAATCCAACATGTTCATTTGGGTTTGCTTCCTTGATCCTGTGGAAATCCCCACAGCCATTGGGCATCCTAGGTGAATTTGGCCTTGGTTGGGCTCTGCCAAAGACTAAACGTATGAACAGCCTCACCCTCTGCCCTGCCCTTTCCTTTAGGTTGTCAGTGCCCTTTTTAAAGAGCTGTAAGACCTGCGAGCCTGTCCTTAATTCACTGACTCTAAGAGTCATATTTTCTAGTGCATATCCCGCTGCCAGCACACGGCTGAGGAGGGGAAGGGTGTGAATTCTGTGAACAGCGGAGACATTAAACGTGCTGTATCCAGGCCGCCTCATCTTCCTGGATTCTTTCTGTGTTTCCTATGTTCACATTTTTACCCCCTGCGACTTTTATGCTATGTTTTTCGATGGGCACCGTTTTGTCACTGTTGAGAGCACTGTCAATTCCTCTCGTCCTCTCACACCTAAGGCCCTGGAATCTGGAGTCTGATTTTTAATGTGGACAGAACAGAAGCAGCGAGTGACAGTCCCTGGGAGCCTCGGGTGGTGTGGAACTAGTTCTTGTCCATGTCTTCTGTTGCTTTGGTCTGCTCTTCCTGTTTTGAGCACCCTTCTGGCACTTCTGAGCTTGAGTGGACTGTCCTGTACTAGAACACTGGGGTGATCCGGACGGGAGGTTTGGGGTTCAGAGCTGTCCCATCTGGGGAGTGTTCCCACATTCCAAGTCCTTCCCAGACATCTCTCTTCTTTCATCCAGTTTTTCCTGCCTTGCCTAGAGTTCTGGCTTGACTCAGTTTCCCCATGTGGCTTTGCTGTTGTCATTTCTCAGAGGCTTGGGGTCTTTCATGAAACCTTGGGTGAGGAGCCAAGGGGATGGGAGGATGGTGCTTTTCTCGTTCTTTCCCTCTTGGTTTTGACATTAGCCATCCTATGCTGCTATTTCCTTGTATAGTGTAAGTTTTTAACTACAATTTTGAGATGATTGAAATGTACTTGAGGCTTTTTCTTCTTAATGCAAAAAGGCTTTGTGAATTTGGTTTTAGGCTCGGCCTCTCATAGACTTGATTACCTAAACATTACATGTTCCTTAGGTGAAGCAAGCATCAGGAGGACAGGCTTGGGGTCACATGACAGCTGCTTGCTCATTTAGCAAGGACCAAGTGGGCCTTGACTACAGCACTCTGGGAGCAGCTCACCCCCTTACTTGCAGAAAGCCACGGAGGTGCAAGCCAAGGCTCCCCTAGCAAGCCGAGTGAGATGGCCCCTGCCTCCTGCCTGTATGGAAGATGGAGAGTCACCCTCTGATTGGCTCACCAGCAAGCAGCCTCCTGTAACTCCTCAGCGTCACCTGAGGAACTGGCCGGCCATTCATTGGCTCTTGATTGGCTACTGCTGGAACCAGCCGTGTTCCTGTAGAAAGAATCTGTCAGGCTACCTATGCACCTATCAAAATAAAGAGAGCAGATGACATCACATAACGGCAGGGAAACCCCACAGCAGTTGACTCCGCTCTGGGTTGACATCTAAAGCAATAGCAGACCTGCCTGAGGCTGTTGCCAGCAGGTCGGCTGTGGGCCTACAGGGGTCCTGGAGACATGACCAAGAAACCCAGGCCAACAGCAGGCTTGCTGCAATCAGTGATTCCACAGGGAATTTTACTCGGGGGAGATCCTGGAACTTCATTCTGGAAACAAGTCCCACCAAATAAGGGCTTTCCCCTACCACGTAAGGAGCCAGAGGACCTGGGAGAGCCGGGCAGCAGTGCAGGAGCTGTCTGTCCGCGGCTCCTGAGCTTGGCTGAGCACAGTTGATGCTGCAGAGGCCAGGTCTCACCCGAGGACTGCTGTCGGCTCTTGGTTAAGAATAAAGCCCTGATATGTTTTGTATTCTTTCTACTGAGTGCATTGTTTGTGTCCTCACAAATACAGATCAATAAACAGAGTATTTAATAACCTTGTTTTCTGAAGTCTTGTTTCTTTGTTGCCAAGCAGCTCGCTAAGTGTGCGATGAAGCAGTGACCCGGGCGCCTGCTCTTTTGTGGGGTTTGTAGTTTTGCTTCTAACTCTTAAATTGTGGGGTTTGCCTGTGTTTTGAAAAAGGTGTATACAGAGCTTATTTCCCACATTCAGGAGATGGCCCAAGTCAGTGACTGTTTGCCATGCAAGCCCCACAAAAAAGGGCCAGGCATGAAAATTAAGAGCCAAAAGTATGACAGCTTTGCAAGGGTGGGGGCAAGATCCATAGGGCTTGCTGACCAGCCGTTTTTTAGCTGAGTCTGTTGGAGTGATGCCTTGTCCCCCCAAAGAGTAAGCAACAAAGGAAGGCACCTGGAGCCAACGGCCTCTCCACAACAGTTCCCGTCAGTGTGTGAAGGATTTTTATTGTTCCTCTTAGTCTTAAATTACTGATAGACACAATGCCTTAAGTTTCCAGTTGAGCCACTGGTGGGGCGGAGCCAGTTGTGTGGGGTGTTCATGTGCCTGCCTGACTCCCTGCACTGTGGTAAATCCCTAGAGATGGAAAATTTGTCAGGTAGAGGAAGTGTGTTTTTGTTTGTTTTTGTTTTTCATGACAGGGGTTCCCTGTGTAGCCTTGGATGTCCTGCACTCACTTTTGTAGACCAGGCTGGCCTCGAACTCACAGAGATCTGCCTGCCTCAGCCTCCCAAGTGCTGGGATTAAAGTCGTGCGCCACCACTACTCGGCTGAGGAAGTATGTTTTTAAGACCTCTGATAATGTAACCTGAGAAAGGGTTCAGTGCATTGAAGGGCTTGTTGTCATCTTTGTAGAGTCTTGCTGTTTGCTGTGCTGAAGTCAAATCCAGGGCGCTGGCACATGCTGGGCCAGAGCTGTGCCCTGAGTGGCGTTCTCCACCTTGGTTTGGGTAACTGGCCTAGACCTTGTCTTGACTCAGCCATGCAGGCGCCGCCATGGCTCCATCTGGTGCCTGTTGTGTGTACACGTCCTGCTTTGATTGGAGTGTGTTGGAATACTGGTGAAACTAAAAGTGTCTCTTACTGGTTTTATTTGCCACTTAATTTTCTTATTTGATTCAGGTTTGTTTTTTAGGGTGTGGGGAGATCTGAGACAGGGTCTCACTATGTAGTTAGTTGTTCTGGAGTTCGCTGTGTAACCCAGGCTAGCCTCTGCCCCCCAGCGGCTAGGATTAAAGGCACACACCGTCAACCCTGGCTGTACTTGGGTTTCTTTTGGAGGGCTTTCTCGGTTTCTTTTTTTAGTTGTTTGTATGTGTATATGTGCCCAGGCATGCATGCATAGCAGGGGTGGGGAGGAGTTGGTGGTAGTACGAGGGTTGCTTCTCTCCTTATACCATGGCTTTTAGGACCGCGTCTCCTCAGGCTTTGAAGGCAAGCACTTTGACCCTTGAGCCATCCTTTCTTTCCTTCTTTCTATTTTATGTGCATGGGTGTTTTGCCTGCACGTGTACTGTATGAGGGTGTTGGGTCTCCTGGAACTGTTAACAGTTATGAGCTGCCATGTGGGTGCTGGGGATTTAACCTGGGTCCTCTGGAAGAGCAGCTGGTGCTTTCAACCACTGGGCCATCTCTCCGGCCCCCAAGCCTTGCTTGCTCCATGTAGTGATCCAGATTTTAATTTGCCTTTTATATTTGTGGTGTTTTTCTGTTAGTCATAAAAGGTACTTTTGTTTTGTTCTGTTTTGTTTTTTGAGACAGGGTCTCTCTGTGTAGCCTTGGCTGTCCGGGACTCACTTTATAGACCAGGCTGACTTCTAACTCACAGCGATGTATCTGCCTCTGCCTCCCGAGCGCTGGGATTAGAGGCGGGCGCCACCACCCCACAGCTGATAAAAAGTCCTTTTTCAAGTACTTCAAGTAGCTACTTTTTAATCTCTATTTTATTTTGGTTTCTTTTTTTCGTTTGTTTTTTGGTTTTTTTCGAGACAGGGTCTCTCTATTGCCTTGGCTGTCCTGGACTCGCTTTGTAGACCAGGCTGGCCTCGAACTCACAGAGATCTTGCCTGCCTCTGCCTCCCGAGAGCTGGGATTAAAGGTGTGCGCCACCACGCTGGGCTTATTTTGGTTTCTTACACCTACCTTCCTTCTCTACCCCAATCCCTTCCAACACCGGGTAAGAGAAGGCTGGTGGGGAGAACGGGCGTAGTTTATAATTCTCGCTAGCTATGCTGGTTAGGGTCGCTGATTCCCTTGGGGGAAGTCCATCTTCATTTCAAGACATCTCCAACTTCTCAGCAAACTGCATCAACAGCAACCAGGAGCAGCATTGGGGGAGAACCAGCATCCTTTCTTGGGGCCTCTGTCTGTCTCTCTCTGGCCTCTGGCATTTATTCCCTTTCCAGAGTCCTCAGAATTAAACTATTTGTAGCTAACAAAGACCACGCCCCTCTTGGGGTCCACACTAGGCAGTTTGCTGCTGTGGACAGTCTCTATCGGCCCCATATCCCACAGCTGAGATTAAAACAAAAATATGTTTACAATAACAACTAAGTTTTTAAAGACATCAAAACTTCTGCTACGAAGTACCCATGAGCGGCATAGTGTTTGGGGTTTGTTTGCTGTGCTCTTGTGTATTTAATACCCCATAGCTGGCATAGCAATGTACACCTATAATTCCATCGCTCAGGAAGCTGAGGCAGGAGGATTGCTACAATTTTGATGCTCACCTGGACTACCCAGTGAGACTGCTGTGTTGTAATCGCATTGACTAGAAAGTGGCCTGTGGGCTAGAGATGGCCCAGAGGTTAAGAGCACTGACTGCTCTCCCAGAGGTCCTGAGTTCAATTCCCAGCAACCACATGGTGGTTCACAACCATCTATACTAGGATCTGATGCCCTCTTCTGGCCTGCAGGTGTACATGCAGACAGAGCACTGTATACATGATAATAAAGAAATCTTTTTTTAAAAAGTGGCTTCTAAGATGCAGCAGACCATCCTTGGGTCTCCCTAAGTCCCAGCTAAATGCAGAGGCTAGAAATTGCAAGCATCACGTGTCCAACGAGACTCCCAGAGGCTAATCCAGCCCAACCCAGCCTATCAGATTTAACCTCTGAGCCTGATGAGGAAAATGCTGAAGTTGGTGAGTTCCTGCACTCTGAAACAAGGCATATGACACCAGAGAAGCTTTGGTGACTGTTGGGAGCTGACAAAGCACTCTGTCTTCAGAGCATTGACCAAGTGATAAGGTCTGGGGCCTGCTGGAGTCACAGATTTTCCAAAGTTGAAAGCAGGTATTTACATAAATAGTGTACAGAAATACTGAGATATTAAGTGGGGAGGTTTTGTTTTAAGTAGGGTGTGTGTGTGTATTGAGGCGGGGTCTTGCTGGCTACCCTGAAACTCAACTGCGTAGACCAGGCAGGTCACAAATGGTGACGGGATTAAAGAGATGTATCACCATGCCTGTCTTGGAGTATCAGGTCGGCGTGGACAGACGTGGCCACTCCTTATAGAGGGCAGAGGGCTTCTAATACCACACAGTGCCCCGTTGGACTTAGCACCTTCAGTCCTCCATTTTGTCTACTTAGGCCCAGCTTGCCATTCTTAGCGCAGCAAGCCTCCGGCTGGAGAGCTTGGCGTGCTGAGGTTGTTAGCCCTGTCCTGCTCCAAAACAGATGTCTGGTGCCCACTGCAGCAGGGCAGATCCCAGGGCTGGAAGGCTCCTAGGCCAGGTGACGTGCAGGTTCGTAGAGTGTCCCATTGCTCAGCTGCTACAGGATTATACTAAATGCCCATTTCATCAGAAAATAGCTGCAAAATGGAGCCCCAGGCCTGGGAAGATGACCCTAATGAGTCTGAATCCCCAGCACTCAAAAGCCTAGGCGTAGTAACAGGCAACTGTAACCCCAGCGTTGGCGAGGTAGAGACGGCAGGCAGTCATTCTAACCTGGTCTACATAGCAAGTTACGGGCCAGTCAGCCGTACCGTGAGGCCCTGTATAAAGAAGAATGAATGAATGAATGAATGAATGAATCAAAGAGATCGAGAAAAACACTAGACCATGGTCTTCCGGTGCATATATGTACATGCATCCATTCACCCATGTACAAACAACACAGAAGGTCACACTAACTCCTACCCCCCACTGTTTCGTAGTTTTGCCAGTAGAGTGGGATAGGAGGGGTGAGTGACCCGTCACGGGGCCTGGGTTAGGAAGACGCATGGCCTTTGTCTGTAACCCCCTAGTACCCGTTTATTCGGCATTGGACCTTCTGAGTGGCCTATGGACGAGGGCCGTGGTCAGTGAGCAGCTGAGAGCCCAAGTCTGACAGGCTGTGACGACCCTGCTGGCAGCTTTGCTGAGATGCACAACCCACAGAGATCAGGTCAGTGTTGTGCTAAGACCCTGCTTTCTGGGACGGTGTCCCCAGCGGTGAACAGCCAGCAAGGACTGCAGAGAGCATTGGGGGTTTCTTTCCAAAGCCCACATTTCATCCAGAAATAACCAGTTTTCATTTCTGACACAGAGTCAGTATAGATACCTACCCCCCCCCCCCCCCCCCCCCCAGCTAGCCCTAAGATCTTCAGCCTCAACAATCAGGGGACTTCACCACGTCTGATTTTTGTTGTTTAGAGGAGATTTTGTTTGCTTTTTGAGACAGGGTCTCACATAGTTTAGGATGTCTTCATACTTGCTATGTAGTCAAAGATGGCCTTGAACTAATTGTCCTGCCTCTAGCAAATGCTGGGGTTATAAGTCTGTACCACCTTGCCTGGGTAGGAGCTTTTGTTTCCTGACAGCCAAGGATAAAAATGCAGCGAGGCCAAGCAAGGCTTGTCAGTGGTGTTGAGTGTAACCCTTTACCTGAGAGGACAGCCCCACAGGTAGTTCCTTAAGTGGGGGAAGCCCAGATCCTGTTTCTCGGGGTCATTCACTGAAGGTAGTTAACAGGTAGTCATGTCGCCGTTTGCTACAGTGAACGGTCACCTATGTCACCTAACCTGGGGCCAGCAGAAAATCACCCATCTGATATGTCAAATCCCAAGTTCCTGTAAATTTTTACTTTCATGTAAATGGCAAGTTTCTGAAGCTAGGAGCCAGCTCCAGCTGGTACACTGTAGGAAATGGGAGTTTTGGTTCTTATGAGCTCAAATTAGACTTGGGAACTTCTCAGTCTGTGTTTGGCCTCCATTCCTCACCCATCTCTGAGAAGCAATATGAAAACAATGGAGAAGCAGAGAGGCCCCACTGACCACCCTCAGCTCCAGCCAGTTTCCCACTTGGCCAAAGCCATAAGCTTGGGCCCCTAAGCATGGACTCAGAAACCTAATGTACCGCAGAGAGGCCGCCAAAGAGTAAAGTGGCTACTGGGGTCACTATCTAGGAAGGAAACTGGGACTCCTGGATGAGTCCCCTCGTGCCACTCAGCCCCTGGAAGTCTTCCGTGGCGGCTGTGTGCTGCAGGTGGCTGTCTGTGGGCAGCTTAGGAGACTGGGGGTTTCTGCCCTGTGCTGAGACTATGTCCCAGGCCTGGAGGAGCTGGAACAGGAAGCTGGAGGCAACATTTTCATCTCCAAAGGATCCAAGTCCCAAGTCCTCACCAGGGAAACAATGGCCTGAAAAATGAAAAGACAAAGAATGCTAGATTATAAAACTGCATTTTAAAATGCAGGGCTCAACAAGATGTCTCTGTGGGTAAAAGTGCTTGCTGCCAAACTGCCAAACCTGGAAACCCAAGTTCAATACCCAGGACCCACATAGTGGAACAAGAGAACCAACCGATCTCATAAATTGCCCCGTGACACACAGACACGCACGCGCGTGCACACATACACACACACACACCACAAAATAGATGTAAATTTACTTTTATAATTTTTTGTTTGTCAAGGCGGGGTATCTCTGGGTAACCCTGGCTGGCCTAGAACTCAAGAGATCCACCTGCCACTGCCTCCTGAGTGAGTGCTGGGGTTAAAGGCGTGCGCCACTGCCGCCCAGTGAATTTCTGATTCATCAGCACCACAGTGAGCACAGGATATGGGGGAGCAAGTACAGTGCATCTCTGTGAGTTTGAGGCCAACGTAGCCTACACAGTGAATTCCAGGACAGCCAGTGCTACAAACAGAGACTGTCTCCAAAACAAAACAAATCAAGACACCATGCTTCTTCTGGAATCACATTGACACTGGATGATCATTCTTTCTTCAGCTGTGCAGGAGCAAAGAGATACAGCTAATACTTGGAATGCCAAACCTATTTCTTTCTTTCTTGTTTGGTTTTTGTTTTTAGAAACAGGGTTTCTGTGTAGCCCTGGATGTCATGGAGCTCACTTTGTAGATCAGGCTAACCTCAAACTCACAGAGATCCACCTGCCTCTGCCTCCCAAGTGCTGGAATTAAAGATGTACGCCACCACCACCCAGAAGTTCTACTATTTCCATTAGATTAGCTTTATTGAATATTGCTTTTTGTTCTCTGTGGCTCATTTCCTATTATATGAGGATTTCTAGAATGTTTCTTACAAATCACTTGAAATTCTTTTTTAAAATAAGAGCCTGAGACATGGTAATGTCTTCCAAATACACCCTATTCTGTGTGCCAGGCTACTCCAGTTTAGACAGTAAGTCTCGGGTATTTTACATCCCAAGACCTGAGTTTGCTCTCTCCTGCCCCGTAGATGTCATGGATCACAGACAGGTTGGTCCTCTGAGGCTGTCCACCTCCCCCCAGCCTCAGGCAGCCCCTGCAGACTCACCTGCCAGAAGAGTCGCTCACCAACCCTCGGTTGCTTCAGACTTCCTCTGGAGAAAGAGAACAGTGTTCACATCAGAGCATCTTTGCAGGTGATCCCTGCGTGCACCTGCTCATCAGAAATAAGGTTTCTCTGCATAGCCCTGGCTGTCCTGGAACTCTCTCCATAGACTTCAAACTCAGAGAGCCACCTGCCTCTGCCTCCCCGGTGCTAGAATTAAAGGCGTGCACCACCACTGCCCCATTCAGAGTCCTCTGTCTAAAGACCCCCTTGTCGACTTTCCAAAAGACAGTTGCATTTTGGCTGGTGATTCTGAACTAGGAGATTGCAAACAGTGAAGAGCATGCTGCACATAAGAAGACATGCTGAAGGGTAAGTTTGCCTGATTATTGCTTCACCTTCCTGAACATCTGGACTTCTCCAGAGAAGACTGTGTCTGAGAAGAGTGCTGCTGGGGCCGAGCGTGGTGGCGCACACCTTTAATCCCAGCACTCAGGAGGCAGAGGCATGTGCATCACTATAAGTTCGAGACCAGCCTGGTCTACAAAGCGAGTCTGGGACAGCCAAGGCTACACAGAGAGACCCTGTCTTGAAAAAACAAAACAAAAAAAGCGCTACAGGGCCCCCAAGAGTGGTGATAACCCTACAAGCAGACATCACCCCAGCCTTGCATGGGGAAGGCACTCTGTAAATAGCAGACTTGTTTTCTTTCCCTAAATGGGGTCCTGGGACACCCAGCAACTACAAGAGCTCCTGTGGGAGGGGAAAGGTCTCCATCCAGCTCTGGCAATGGCCCCATTACCAGTCACAGAGACAGGTGGGCTCCAGGCTCAGCCAGAGAGGGTCTGGCCTCTGGGCTTCCAGTTCCTCCTATGCAGAGTCCTAGGCCCAGCAGGGACCAAGGGGCTGCCCACAGCCTCTAGTCCAGGTCCAAGGTCTGACATGATAGAACTGCTCTCAGGAGGCTGCGGAGAACCCTATGGTGGTGCCTCAGGTGTGATGGTGGCTGCCTGCTAGGAACAGCGTTTGGGGATCCCTCATCTCTACCTAGATTGACACTGGCATGGAAAAGCCTCTAAGGACAGTTGGAAGGCAGGACCAAACGGAGACAGGCTAAGATTCCAGGCAGCAGGAAGCCAACATGAAGCAGTCGGGAGGTTTCCCAGGGATCCACGTGCCCGAGCCGCATGCCAGGAGCTGTCCATTCAGCACCATCCCTCGCTTTCTTACCCACCATCCTCTCCATCTGCCACGCCCCCACCCATGACTTACCCCAGCCTTAGTGCCTCCTGAGGGGACCCCATCCAGCTCCCCCAGTCACATTAGGGCTGTTTCCTTGTCAGCTTTCAACCCTCCACTCCACTGCCCAACCCACTTCTCCACCCACAGCCCCAAGCAAGGATAACCCTATGGAGGAAGACAGGTACCTTTCCCATCTGCTGTGTAGTCATCAGGGAGGAGCTTGTCTTGCCGGTATCCCAACACAAAAGCCAAGAAGGAGAGGATGAGAGCATCTCCGATACTGAGGATGGCCAGCATGAAGGCCCAGCGGATGGTGCAGTGGCCCAGGGTGTATTTGCCCGTCTGCTCACCACACATACGCCGCACCTCACTGGAGTCCCAACCATCTGGGTAGACCAGGCATCCAATCATTAGGCCTGTGGCTAAGGAGACAAGAGGGTACCAGTGATGTCAGGCTGTGCATGCAAACCCCCCCCCCCCCCCCGCTGCCTCCCTCACTCCTTGAACTGCTTTCATCGCTTTCCTGGTCTCTGGGTTAGCCTTAGGAAACAGGATGGGCAGCTCCTTCTGTCCAGGTAAAATACAAGAGGAGAAGCTGAAAAGCTGAGGTGTGCTGGGAGCCAACAGCAGCTGGGGTAGACGCAGAGGCCGGCCTCAGCCAGGGGGTTCTGCCTCACACCAAGTGGCCCTCCTGTCCTTCTCCCAGGCTCACCCTGGACTCAGCAAAGCGCTGCCTACTCTGGCTCCAGAGCCTTCCAGCATCTGATGCCACCCAGGATGCATCTCTTCTGAGAGACACTGGCTCATCTGCATCTCTGAAATGAGGCAGGTGGGGTTTGAGCAGCAGAACGTTTCGCTTCCACAGCACACCTTACAACTCTGGTCCTTCGAACTAATGAACACAAGGGCAGCCCCATCCCTGGCATCTCACTTGCTTCAAGAATGTTTCATGCCGGGTAGTGGTGGCGCACACCTTTAATCCCAGCACTCAGGAGGCAGAGGTAGGCGGATTGCTGTGAGTTCAAGGCCAGCCTGGTCTACACAATTAGTCCTAGGACAGCCAGGGCTGTTACACAGAGAAACCTTGTCTCAAAAAACCAAAAGAGAGAGAATGCTCCATGCTCACTTCCCCTGCAACGATAGTGAAAACTAAGACCAGTGAAAGTGGAGCCCTCAGCGATGCCCTAGAGCTCATAGCACAAAAGAGAGCAAGCAGGCTGTGCTTCAGGCCACTGCCCTTGCAGCTGCTTCTTTCTCAGCAGGCAGAGGTAGGTCCACGCTTGCCAAGCACTTAGAAGATGCCTTTGATACATTGTGTCAGACCATCCTCCCAGATCCCCAAAGGATGTGGTACTCTAAAGATCCTATATGCTGTTTGTTGACATTGTAACCCTTAGAGTGAAGGTGAAGCTTTGGGAAGTAACTAGCTCATGAGATGACGTCATACATGGGATTAGCGCCCTTCTTAAAGGGACCCCAGAGATGCTGGGTGTGGTGGTGCACGCTTTTAATTCCAGTACTCAGGAGACAGAGGCAGATGGATCGCTGTGAGTTCGAGGCCAGCCTGGTCTACAGAGCTAGTCCAGGACAGCCAGGGCTACACAGAGAAACCCTGCCTCAACGCCCGCCCCCCCCAAAAAAACTCCAACTTTTGCAGGGGCATCAATTCTGCTCTTCCATTATCCACTCCCGTTCTCTGGCTTTGTGGGAAATGTTGACCTAACAGATGCATCCCCCAGTCCCCAACTATCGGGCACAGCTCCTCAGCACTCCCCTCCCCAGCACAGAGTGGAACATAACGCCGCCTTTGTCCTCGCTCCACATAAATGCTTCATGGGATGGCGCTCAGCCACCTCTGCTATCAGTATCCCAGCTCTGTGACCCAGATAGTGTCTGGCTCAAATGGCCCGGTGATCCTCCACCCAGGCCTCCTCCTGCCATCTGCATGGCCGACACACCTGTTGAAAGATGCTGGATGAGGACAGGCAGCCCTGAGAAAAGATGGTGTGTCTCTCCACGTCCTGTAGCCCGGGATGGAAGACCAGCTGGCAAGCATGTCCACCTCACTACGCTTTGGGCTAGATTCTTTCCTGTTATGACTACCATGGGCTTGGAAATTGGGGGACTGGGTTCACCTTCACTTGCTAAGTGCTCAGCAACAAGACTGAACCAAGACTTCGTAAATGCAGGACCACTCACTACTGGCTTCAGATGAGGCTTCACCAGAGAAAGAAGTGCTTATAGTGAAGTGTAAATCATGCCTATAAGATATGGGTCTCGGGGGCTGGAGAGATGGTTCTTCCAGAGGACCCGGGTTCAATTCCCAGCACCCACATGGCAGCTCACAACTGTCTGTAACTCCGAGATCTGACACTCTCACACAGACATATATGCAGGCAAAACACTAATGCACATACAATAAAAGTAAATAAACTATTTTTAAAAAGATATGGGTCTCAATAAAAACGGTCTTAGAATGCATCTAATTGGGGAGGAGGACTCTTAATTCTTCCAGGATCTGGTCTGCTCTAGCCTTGGCCAACTCGAACCCCCACCCCCATTAGTCTAATTCCTCGTCTCCAGCTGGGGGCCTCACCCCACCGCCAGCAGCTCTGCCTGCTTGAGATCAGACTCCTGTTTCACTGCCCATCCTCTGAGCCCCACAACTTCAACTAAAGACGGCCAGACATAGGCCAGGTGGTGGCACACGCCTTTAATCCCAGCACTCGGGAGGCAGAGGCAGGCAGATCTCTGTGAGTTCGAGGCCCGCCTGGTCTACAAAGCAAGTCCAGGACAGCTAAGGCTACACAGAGAAACCCTGTCTCGGGGGAAAAAAAAAAAAAAACACAGCCAGACAGTTTGACTCCAATCTCCAGTCCCACCACTGCTGAGGGACGTCTGTTCATGGCCAGGGACTAAGAGACCAAAGGCTACTGAAGCATGTTAGGCCGTCTCTACCTGAGCTCCAATGGAGACCAAGATCATCTGGCCCAAAGACCAAGAGGGCCACCTGAGCCTGGAGCAGACAAGCAGGCAGGAGATGCCTTGCCTCAGGACCCCACAAGAAGCTGCCTACCCCAGACAGCTTGTGCACCACCACACCACAAAACGGTGGCCTGCTTACTGACCCAATACAGAGTCTGCATCCAGGGACAAAGATTCTCACTGCACAGTAAGAGGGGAGGGGTCACAGCCAGCATAACAGCGGCATTCCAAAATCCTGGAGGTAGGAAGGTGTGGAGTGAGGGCAGAGGTCTGGGAGCTGCCAACACCATGGTCCTGGGGTTGGATCCTAGGCCACATGGCAACAGCCTTACTTCTCCCTCTGGTGTTGGTATGACAGACTGCTGCTACCAGGAGCTATGTGCCCCTCCCAGGTCACTTCCCTCTGGCTCAGTAGCTCCACAGCAGAGTGGACCCAACAGTTGATGTCCATTCTGCCTCAGCACACACACTCCCACTTTTTTTCTTTTAGGTTTCATGTGTGTGTGTGTGTGTGTGTCACATGCACACTCTTGGCCACATGCCACAGCATGTGTATGGAGGTCAGAGAACAACCAGAAGGATTCTGTCGTTTACATCGTGTGGGTCCTGGAGGATGTCAGACTTGGTGGCAAGCATCCTTGCCAGCTGAGCCGTCTTGTAGTCTCTGCCTCATCCTTTTCTAGCCTCTCAGATTTTACTCCTTAAGACAAAGTCTCATACTTTAGCCCAGGCTGGCCTGGAACTCACAGCAGTCCTCTTGTCTCTATCTCCCAGGTGCTGGGATCATAGGTGTGAGCCATGCCCGGCTCTAGAATCTTCTGTGGAACACCGGGTCCAAGGCCCAAAGACTCCACAGAAATAGGAAGGCACAGCTGTGCGCTGCTGTCTGCCCCCCCCCCCCCCCCCGCCGCCCCCTCCCACCAACCCTGCTCACCCGCAGCCAGCTGCATCCAGGCGCAAATCTTGTAGACTGTGGCTGTGTTACAGACAAAAAACAGGCTGAAACAGATGATGGAGCCAATAATGAGAAACATAGCCAAGGCCACGAAGAACATGGCGGTCTTGAACGCTCTGGAGGGGATAGAGGAGAAATCCAGAGGGCCGCCCTTGCAGATGAGCTCCGACGACAGCACGTTGCCCACGCAGTAGGAGAACAGGCCAAAATAGCCAGCCTGCGGCGTGCTCACACTGTCGCCTATCCAGTACGGCTGGATGAAGAGGGCCATGACCAGCACTGAAAAGCAGATGGTGAGCGTGCCCCACATCACCCCCACGGCGCGGGAATTGCGCACATAATTGGTGTGGTAGATCTTGGCGGCCTCCTGGGCCGGTAGCAACTTCACCATGGCGAAAGCCACAAGGCTAGGACGCGTGGGTGGGCACTGGCTGGTTGTCCGGTCTCCAGCTCTAAGGAGCAGGGCCTGGTCGTGGGTCAGTCCTCAGTCTGGTGTGAGGAGCAGCCTGTTGAGGTCAGGGCGCAGAGTGAGCAATGCCCCGGGTAGATGGGAGGGCAGCAGGCCAAGGTCAGCCTTGGCTTGGCAGGAGACGCTTCACAGGAGCCTACGTCCGCCCACACCAGGAGGGTCTCAGGTCTGCGCCGCCTCCTCTAGGTCAGCCAGGGTCTGGGCCTGGGCGGCAGCTTTGCCTGCCCCTCCCTCCCGCGGCCCGTCGCAGGCCCCGCCCGGCTGGCTCAGCGAGCAAGCGTTTCAGCACCGCGGCCAGCGCCAGGGCTTGGGGGTGGGGCCTCATCGGGGCGGGGCCAGCGGCCCAGCGGAGCCGGGAGGGGCCGGTCCAGGAGGGGTAGGAAGCTTGTGAGCCCGCACCCCTTCTTTCTCCGAGAGGGTGGGGCCGCAGCTGTCACATTTCTTCTGCTGAATCCAGCTGCAAAACCTCTTTCCAGCCTCTACATCCCTGGCTCCCTAGCCACCCTTGGGGACCTCCACCTCCCAGCAGCAGCGCCTGCACCACCACCACTGCCCCTTCGCCCTGAGGGGCTGCAAGTTTTGACTTTGGTTCGGCTCGAATTTCCAGTCAAAAACTGCCAAGACCACGGTGGAGGCTAGAGATGGTCCTGCCTTAAACTGCTGCAATTAAAGAACAGCAAAAAGCTTTCCCTCCATCTGTCACAAACCGCAAAAGAACTTGGTGTCCAACACACCGCCTTTCTAGTTTCTGTTTTTGCTGCAGATTCTTTTCTTTTTGTTTTGTTTTGTTTTTTGAGACAGGGTTTCTCTGTGTTGCCTTGACTATCCTGGACTCGCTTTGTAGACCAGCCTCGAACTCACAGTGACCTGCCTGCCTCTGCCTCCCAAGTGCTGGGATTTAAAGGCCTGGGCCACCACCGCCAGGCCAGATTCCTTTTTTAAAAAAATGTTTTTTCGCTGGGCGTGGTGGAGGACGCCTTTAATCCCAGCACTCAGAAGGCAGAGGCAGGTGAATCTCTGTGAGTTCAAGGCCAGCCTGGTCTGCAAAGAGTTCCAGAACAGCCAGGGTTCTGTGTAACAGAGAAACCCTGTCTCAAAAAAACAAAACAAAACAAAAAAAGTTTTTCCCTGTTGAGTGTGCTAGCTCACACCTGTAATCCTAGCACTAAGGAAGTGGAGGCAGGAGGATCAAGGGTTCAAAGAGAGGTTTGCTATGCAAGCGTAGGGGCCTAAGTTCAAATCCCCAGACCTCATGTAAAACAAGATGGAAGGTGGAGACCGGGGATTCTTTAGGAGTTTGCAAGCCATTGAGACTGGTTTATGAAAGAGCACGGTCAAGATGCCTGCCTTAAACAAGGTGGAAGGTGAGGCTTGACCTCCACTTGTGTGCTACGGAATAGGCACACACCCGTGGAGGCGCACATCATCCCCACAGAAATTACAGACATATTTAAAAACTGCACTTTGAGCCGGGCATGGTGCCTCACACTTTTAATCCCAGCATTCAGGAGGCAGAGGCAGGCGGATCGCTGTGAGTTCGAGGCCAGCCTGGTCTACAAAGCGAGTCTAGGACAGCCAAGGCTACACAGAGAGACCCCATGGAGAGGAGATAAACCTATTTTTGTTATGATTTCAAGTGTGGGATGGGGAACAGACTTGTGAGAGAACAGGTGATGTTTATCCACTTAGAAGTCGAACCACTCCGTGAGGGAGCTTGATTGTTGCCAGCTGAAAAACATCCTCGAACAGACTCTGGGAGGAGATCTATAGATGAGCACAAAACAGGAGGTGAGGCTTTTTGGGGCTTGGTATTGCTTGGCTGTTCCTCGCTCCACTTGGAGACGCTCCTGGAGAGAACCAGCGAGGCTTCGGGGCTCCGGGCCTTGGGTGCTGCTCCGGGTTCCAGCTGCTGTTCCAGGTTCCAGCAGCAACTTTCGTGGAGTTGCTGGTCTGCTGAAATCCTGCTGACTACGCCAGGGGACTCGTTCCTAGGAACTGATACCCAGAAGGTTTCATTTTTGTTTTCTTTAATCTTCTTTTCCTCTTGTTTAGGCTACTTGGGTTGTAAGGGAGGTATACTAGTTTGGTAAGTTCATAATAAAGTATAATTGTTAAGGAAATTGAGCCTACAACCCTGTCTTGGAAAACCGAAAAACCAAAAACCAAAACCAAAAATACTGCACTTTGAAGCTGGGCTCTAATGGCATTATAATAGCACACATCTTTGCTCTCAGCACTCTGGACTCTGGATGCAGAGGCAGGCTGGTCTCTGTGAGTTCCAGTCCAGCCTGGTCTACAGAGTGAGTCCTAAGACAGCAAGTGAGATCCTTTTTTTTTTTTTTTTTTTTTTAAATCTGACCAACTGTTGGGGTCTGAAAATCCAAAACAACACAAGCAATCACAAGAGTCCAGCAAAGCAAGTTCTTTATTGAATTAGGCAGCAAAAACTGACCAGTCAGGGACAACAGCACAGGCTGGAGAGCTGCCGTGTCTTCGAGAGTTCATTTAATTGTATTCAGGCCGCTACTGGTTGACCAGGGTTGCAGAACAGACTTGGGAGCCAAACTGCCACCCCAAGCCAGGATGCTACAGAGATTTTAAAGCCCCAAACCCACAAATATCTGTACCAAGCTACAGTTACATTTCCCACCATTCGGGACTCAGGGATAGGGGGCTTCCTTAGGAACATGGCTGTAAGCTTCAACTTTTTCCAAACCTGCTTTATCTGGGGTTCGTTAATGCTTCCATCTCCCTTCCAACCCACCTGCCCTAGACAGGAGGGAAGAGAGGTTAATGGGAACAGGAGAAGTCCATCTTGGTTAGACTCAGTTCCTTGGAGTGATTCCACTGGTACAGTCAGCAGGATTCCAGCAGACCCGTTAAACAGCAAACCAGCAGTTTAGTAAAGGCGACTACAACTGCAGCAGCAGGAACCAGAAGCAGCAGCTGGAAGGAACTTTGAAGTGTTCTCTGGAGCAGTTCTCTCCAGGAGCATCTGGAAGTGCAGTGATGAGCAGCCAAATAATAGAAAACGATGCCAAGACACAAATGCCAAGCCTGTTGTTTTGGGGCCCATATATGTATATGTGTGCACACATATATGTATGTGTGTGTATACACACATATGCAATGTGTACATATGTATACACATGTGTATATACATACATGTACATATGTAAATATTCTGTACTAGGAATACATCAATTTGCAAAGACCACACCCCCATAAGAGGCAGTTCCTCTTCTAGTGGACAAACACCACATGTCCTCTCACAAGTCTGTTTCACATCCCACACTTGGGATCAAAACAAAACCCTGGGGCCAGGCATGGTGGCTCACGCCTTTAATCCCAGCACTCGGGAAGCAGAGGCAGGTGGATCGCTGTGAGTTCAAGGCCAGCCTGGTCTACAAAGTGTGTCCACAGCCAAGGATACACAGAGAAACCCTGTCTCGAAAAACCAAAAGACAAACAAAAAAAGCCTGTTTGCATTCACCACACACAGGTACACTTATTATCCTGTTTCCATTGGTTGGATTACTGGACTGTGTGGCGGCAACTTGCCTAGCATTCATGTCTCAACTTACCCACCAGGATGTCAGTTCACACAAACATGTCCTCAGTTACCCAGGAAGGTGTTGGGAAGTTAAACTTTATTTGACCCTTATTCAAAACGGAAGTTTTATTCAAAATGGCTTTAGTTTGGTTCCTTCTTATGCAACCAACCAATCAACAACAACAGAAAAAAAAGAAAGAAAAAGAAAGAGAAAAAAGAAGTGAAAACAACAATTGGACTTTAACTAGGGCACGGCTACTCCCATCTGTAGTCATAGCAAAGACCAAAGGAATACTCCATGTTCAAGGCTGGCCTAGGCTGCCATAAGGCCTCACTAAAGTATGAAGTTTTGTTTGTTTTTTGGTTTTTGGGTTTTTCCCCTGAGAAAGGATTTCTCTGTGTCATGGCTCTGGCTGTGAACCAGGAAACAAGAGCAAGTGTGCTGAGGAGGTATGGTGGCCCCACCAGGACAGCGCTTCAGAGGTGGGATCCCGCAAGCTCTAATTGTCCACTAACCCTAACCTGGGCATAGAGTCTCGCGGAGGGTCTTTACAGAAATATTTAATTTAAAAACTTTTAAAATATATACATCCAATTTTTTTTTTCTGTTTGTTTTTGAGACAGGGTTTCTTTATATAGCCCTGACTGTCCTGGAACTCACTCTGTAGACCAGGTTTGCCTCAAATTCGGATGTTCACCTGCTTCTGCCTCCCATCATACAATGTTTTTTAAATATTATTTTTGTTTAGTGTGTTTGAGTGTTTTGCCTGCATATATGTCTGTGCACTCCAGAGCTGGAATTACAGATGGTTGTAAGCTGAGAAGGGAACCAGAGGCCTCTGAGAGAGCAAGGCCACGACAGCCAAGGCTACACAGAGAGACCCTGTCTCAAAACCCGACCCCACACCCCAAAAAAAGCCAAATGGGGGATCTGCTGGGTAAAATAGTCAGGATTACAGAGCAGACGTGGGTGTAATAAATTAATCCTAATGCCCTCCTGAAACAAACACATGATTGCAAGATGGTCTCACCTTCGAAACAAAGGTGGGGCTGCAAGGTAAGTCAAAATGTGAAGACAAAGACATGGCTGCCGTTCCTGGAACAGCAGTGCAGACCCAATTACAGTTAAGGTTACAGGTGGGCATAGCTACATCTGATCCCTGAGGAACAGGCTTAATCATAAACAGGAACGAGCAAAGTTTATCCTACAAAATGGCTTTTAAGCCAGGTGGTGGCGGCATTCCTTTAATACTAACACTTGGGAGGCAAAGGCAGGTGGATCTCTGTGAGTTTGAGGACAGCCTGGTCTACAAAGTGAGTTCAGGACAGCTGGGGCTACACAGAGAGATCCTGTTTCGGGAGGGGGGGGGGAGATGGCTTTTAAGCCTAAAACAGAGGCAGGCTGGTTCACCATATCATTTATTTTTTACTCTATAATTTCTTTTTTGTTTTTGTTTTTTATTAATTTATTCATACTACACCTCAATGTTTTTGTTTTTTGAGACAGGGTCTCTCTGTGTAGCCTTGGCTGTCCTAGACTCACTTTGTAGACCAGGCTGGCCTCGAACTCAGCGACCCACCTGCCTCTGCCTCCCAAGTGCTGGGATTAAAGGCGTGCGCCACCACGCCCGGCTTTATTCTGTAATTTCACACACACCTGTAGAATGTACTTTGATCATACCCCCGCCTCGTGTCGGTTATCCCTTCCCCCTCCCACTGAGCCCCTCCCTACTTTCACATCTTTTTTCCTTTTGGCCTCTCAACATGGAACTAAGGTTGCTTGCATAAGCATGGCTGGGCAGCGTGGGTTATTTACTTGATCAAGCCCAGTGTACCCACCAGCGCATATACCACTGAAAAATGCCTTCTCCTAGCAACCAGTAACTGCCACTAGACCTCCAGGGAAGGGCAGGACCACACGGGCACCACACTGTCCTCGATGGGAGGACGAGGAGCCCAGCGGTGTGTAGGTCTTGTTCTGGTGGTCGCACCTGAGGTGAGGGTGTGCAGAAGACGGCGCGGCGTCCTACAGCCCTTGTCCGGCTCCTTCATTCGTCCTGTTCTTCTTCTCAAAGAATCTTGCGGGAGGTCACGTAGATGTCCCGTGTAGGCACTCACAGTCTGACCCCTGCAGAGGCTTCTCTGACCAAGGCTGATGGCAACATTTATCTGCGAGCGTAAAAGTAATATTTAGGCTGTTTGACATCGTGTCCATACAACAAAACAGAAATACATACCGCGGGCCTGCAAGATGGCGGGAGCCCGCCACCAAGCCTGATTTTCATGTTGGGGACCCACATGGTGGAAGCAGGGAACTCGGGAAATTCCAGGTCAGCCTCATTACGGCGACGTCCAGAGTGGAAGTTAACGAGAACGAACCCAAGGCTCCAGTACAGCGGGGCAGGAACACGCCCACACAGGGTTCTGCTGATAATGCGACAGAGCGGGCTGAGCCACGCACCCCGACCCGAGATAAGTAGAACCGGGCGGGACGTGAGCGCATGGAAACCCACAGCCACCAGGGGGCGCTCCGCACTGGTCCGAGTGTGGTGTGTATAAAGTAACTTTTATTCTTTTGCGGTTCTTCCATTTGGATCGCTGGCAACTTAGCCTCCACGCTACAGAATACTAAGGTGATCGTGACCAAACCAGAGGCAGGGGACCTAGCACAGACAGCCTGGGCTGGAGAGACGCTAAGCTGCCTCGCAGGCATGCGTCCTAGAGCCTGGCTGTGGTCCTGCCGTGGGCATTGGCAAAGGCGAACTACAAAGCAGGGTGGGCGTGGGATCATATGGGTGTTGACTAATCAGCCAAAGTGATGGAGGACCAGGAGACAGGTGAGGCAATTGTGAAGACCTGCATCAGTTAAGAGAACTGACTGTTATTGCAGAGGACCCAGGTTCGATTTCCAAGCACCCACTGCTCACAACTTTCTGAAAACTTCAGTCTCATGGGATCTGATGCCCTCCATGGCCTCCAAGGCCCTCAGGGACCTACCCCCGTGGTTCATAGACACACATTCAAGCCAAATATCCATACACGTAATATTAACAAGTGGCAATGATAATAATAGTAATTATTATTATTTCAACAATAATAACAATACAGCCACTGCTGTCCACTCTGTTCCAGTCTTGGCAGGAGACTTGGAAAAGGGCTCTGCAGGCTGGGAGAACTAAAAAGAAGCCGGCAGCCTCCAATCACTTCCTCATCTCATTTTTAAAAACTACATCTGTAATCAAAAGAATACGTATCAAACAAATACCTTTAAAAGGTTGAGTGATACAGGTTAAACAAACCGCAGGCACGGGGAGGGTTAGGGACCGTGGGGATGTCAGAGAGCAGGTGCAGGGAGACGGAAGACCCGAATCGACAGCTGCCATTTCTGGCAGGTCTATGTGTATGCATGTTTGAATGGGTGTGGATGTGTGTGTGTGTGCGTGTGTAAGAGCACACTCCTGAAGCTGGCCTCAGGTATCTTCTGTGACTGCTCTCTGTTTTGTGTATTAAGGCAGTCTCTTGCCAACTGTTCCTACTCTAGTCAGTTTTACCCCAGGATCCCGTCTCTGCCTCCCTGGTGCTGCAGCAGACAGGCAGCTGCCGCACATGCCTGGGGAGGGGCTCCGGGGAACTCCAGCAGCAGTGAGCATGTTACCTCCTCAGCTTTTCTTCTTTCATCGAGGCAGGATTGCACACTAGCTCAGGTTGCCTTTGAACTTAGAGCAGTTTTCCTGCCTCAGCCTCTAGAATGCAAATATTTCAGCTGTGAGGCACCACATCCAGCTTTTTATTTTGTTTTTGAAACAATTTTGCCTCATAGCCCGGGGCTGGCTTAGAACTCATAACCCTGCCTCCACCTCCAGAGTGTTTGCTGTTACAGACACACCGCCATGACCAGCTGGCACGATGATTCTTTGAGGAGAGAGGGAGAGAAAGAGTGAGAGAGACACAGACACAGAGACAAAGACAGAGAAAGGGAGGGAGGGAGGGTATACCTGATGCCTTCATACTGCTGGAACCCGGGGCATGGCTCCTGCTGCCTCTTGAAGGCAGATCCAGCCTCCTCCCCTGTGCCTGACTCTGGCCATGCGTTCATTGTCCTCCTGGCTTTCCTCCTCCTTCGCTGGCCTAGTTGTCTTTCTCCCGTTTCACAAGAGCAATTTGGGGAGGAAAGCACCATTTCATCTCATGGGCTGTAGTCTTTCCTCACGGGGGACCAAGGCAGGAGCTTGAGACAGAAACCCTGGAGGGCTGGACGCAGTGGTGGCCTGTAATCCCAGCACTTGAGGAGGCAGCTGCAGGCAGATTGCCATGAGTTCAAGGCCAGCCTGGTCTACAAAGTGAGTCCAGGACATCCAGGGCTACACTGTCTCAAAAAAACAAAAACAAAACCAACCATGGAGAAACACTGCTTGTTAGTGGCTCCCAGGCTCCCATTCAGGTACCACTTAAAAAAAATTAGACTTATTTCACGCGTGTGAGTGCTTTGCTTGCATTCAGGTATGTGAGCCATGTGTATGCCTTGGTGCCACGCCACCTCCAGTAGACTCCGCGTGACAATGCTGTTCCGCAGACTTGAGGCGACGACCCCAGAAGAGAGAGTCTCCTGGGAAAGGCTTGGTACTCTTTCCCTTGGGGTGTTGATAGCGACCTGCTTCCTGGTATTCCTGGTTTGCTCTATTATTTTAGTCAAGGCAACAGCAAGGTGACAGGGACATGGTGCCAGGAGGTGAACTGGACGAAGCGCCAGCCTAGGTACCGCAGAATGAAGCGCCTCCTCCGAATGTGCCTGTTTTGTTATTAGTCATCCTGAAAGTTCTTAAGAATAATAAAACAATGGAGAATGTTTTCAATGAATTACAGCAAACGGAGGCAGTTGAAAAATCCCTTCAATTAAATGAAGGGTCTTTAGCAATGGCGGAGCCCATTCGAGGAAAAGGTAACTCAGACAAGAGTGAAAGTAAAAGCGGAATTTTAATTCCTACAATACAAAACTCCATATGGCATGGCATATGTATTGAGGGGCAGTCGCTGGTGTCCTCCTAAACATAGAAGACCCTATAGATTGGCTACTACACCTCGTCCACCTCTCCCCTGTGCAGGAGTGTGTGAGGGAGGGGATGGATGGGTAGTCATCAATGGGGAAAAGGTGTCAGACACTGACTTACAGCAAAATGTTAATTTTACAGAGGACGGTCTCTGGTCCCTGGCTTAAGCTGAGAATGTAATATCTGCCTGTTCCAAGTTAATGACTTAGAAACAATGATATTACTATGTACTGTGTGCTGTGTATTCTAGATGCCTGGTTGCTTCACTGACCCCCCTTGAATCTACTCCATGGGAAATGTAACCACAAAAACACTCCATTTCAAAATGCGTAATAAAAACCTAGACTATTTGCCTGCAAAATACACTCGGATTCAAACTGCCTCTGTGCTTGTCTCTGTCACCGCCGAATCCTTGCCCACCAAGTCTTCGAGGACCCTCATCCCAGGGATCCCCACACCCGAGTGGGGTGGTCTGTGGCATCCTGGAGGTCAGAAAAGGTCATCAGATCCCTTGGAGCTGGAGGTAGAGATGGTTGTGAACCACCGTGTATGTGCTGGGAATTGAACTTGGGTCCTCTGCACTAGCCACAAGTGCTCTTAACTGCTGAGCCATCTCCTAGGGACCACACCATCCAGAGTGGGTTGGGCTCTTCTGCCTCAATTAACAATCAAGACAATGCCACCATGGAAACAGCCACAGGCCAATCCGATGGAGGCAGTCTTCAGACGAAATCCACTCTTCCTAGGGATGTCCATTTGTCAAGCAAGGTTGACACATGCCACAGATCAGCCTGAAGGTGGCTATGGGGCAGATCCTGAAGAAGGCAAAGAGGTGAACACCCATGAATGGTTCGAAGCCCGCTGTGCCTCAGGCCCCTCAGACAGGACTCCACCCTAGCCCACCATCCCAGGTGTAAGACAGAATCAGGAAGAATCATGACTTTGCTTTTGACATACATAAGTCACTATGGTATACAAGACTTAATTTTTGTTTTGTTTTATTTTTGAGACAAGATTTCTCTGTCCTGGCTATCCTAAAACTTGTCCGTAGATTAGGCTGGCCTGAAACTCAGAGATTCTCCTGCCTCTGCCTCCCAAGCTCAATCAGTTTTTGTTTGTTTTGTTTGGTTTGGTTTTTCGAGACAGAGTCTCTCTGTGTTAGCCTTGGCTGTCTTCGACTTACTTTGTAGACCAGGCTGGCCTCGAACTCACATTGATCTGCTGCCTCTGCCTCCCAGGTGCTGGGACTAAAGGCGTGCGCCACCATGCCTGGCACCCAGCTCAATCTTAAAACTCATTCTTTTTTTTTTTTTTTTTTTTTTTTCCTAAGACAGGCTTTCTCTCTGTAGCCCTTGGCTGTCCTGGACACTCTTTGTAAACCAGGCTGGCCTTGAATTCACAGAGATCCGATTGCTTCTGCCTCCCCGAGTGCTGGGATTAAAGGCATGTGCCATTACCACCCAGCTTCTAGTAATTTTTATAATTGTTATTATCATATATAGTTTGTTACTTTAAGAAAAGGAGCCTTTTATTAGGCATAATGTTATTGTGTAGTTTAAATGCTGATTTTCTGTCTCAATGTTGTGTAAACACTGCTCCCCAATTATTCCCCTGTATGCCAATAAAGTAGTTTACAGGCATAGGGCTGGGCTTCCTGCCAGCCAGGGGAGGAGGAGGAGAGGAGCAAGTAGGGGATTCAGCCAGAGAATTCACTCACAGGGAGAGGTGCAAGGAAAATCAGGAGGAAGGAGCTGGAGCTGAGGAAAGCTACAAAGTAGCCGAGGAAAGCTACAAAGTGCAAGTATGCTGGGAGTGAGACAAAACAGCACAGAGGGTTAAGAACAGACTTAAACTGCTCAGATTGTGTTGTGAAGCCTTGTACTATAAAAAAAGTCTCAATTATTTGTGTGATAGCCGGGTTAAGAAATAAACTAAGATTCGAGGCCAGCCTGGTCTACAAAGACAAGTCAAGGACAGCCAAGGTTACACAGAGAAATCCTGTCTCGAAAAACCAAAAAAAAAAAAAAAAGAAAGAAAAAAGAAAACAGAAGTTTCTCTGTGTAACCTTGGCTGTGCTGGACTCACTTTGTAAACCAGGCTGGCCTTGAACTCACAGAGATCCGCCTGCCTCTGCCTCCGAGTGCTGGAGTTAAAGATGTGTGCCACTGAGCAGTTCTCAACTCACTCTTATAGCATTACTTAGCATGTACAATGTACTGCTATATACAAAGCATGCTCTTCAAAGTTAGGACAAATCGGAAAGGAGCTGGAGCAATGGCTCAGCGGTTAAGAGCACTGACTCTTTTTTTTTTTTTTTTTTTTTTAATATTTATTTATTATGTATACAGTGTTCTGGCTGCATGTACACCTGCAGGTCAGAAGAAAGCATCAGATCACATTACAGATGGTTGTGAGCCACCATGTGGTTGCTGGGAATTGAACTCAGCACCTCCAGAGGAGCAGTCAGTGCTCTTAACCACTGAGCTATCTCTCCAGCCCAGCGCTGACTCTTCTTACAGGGGACATGAATTCAATTCTCGGCACCCACATGGTGGCTCACAACCACCCATAACTACAGTTCCAAAGGGATCTGACTCTCTTCTGGCCTCTGAGCACTTGTGTAAACACACACACACACTAAATTTTTTCAAAATCACCAAAAATAAAAATACCATTTAGAACAATTGGGCTTGTGAGATAGCCTTGTGCTACCAAGCCTGAAGACTCAAGTTTGGTCCTTGGGACCGAGACCGTGGAAGCAGAGAACCAACCCTATGACTGTGTGTGCTCTGTGTTAGTTTCAGAAGAAAACTCAGAGTAAAACTCTCCCTTGATCAAGGAAAGAGATTTGCTTTTTTTGTTTGTTTAGTTTTTTTCGAGACAGGGTTTCTCTGTGTACACCTGGTTGTCCTGGTACTCTCAGGCAGGCGATCGTTGTGAGTTCGAGGCCAGCCTGGTCTACAAAGCGAGTACAGGACAGCCAAGGCTACACAGAGAAACCCTGTCTCAAAAAACAAACAAACAAAAACAAAACAAAACAAAACAAAATTTTGTGTGAATCAGAAAACAGAGGGTTGTCAAAGCTTTCTTAGCAGTGTTTCCCACAGTCACAACTGCGCCCATAGGAAGGTGCCTCTGAGCTGCCGGAGCTTGACTGACGCCCTTCTGAGTTCTCTGGCGTTTCGGTGACTGACTTGAGGAACGGGTCCTGATCGCCACCCCGCAACTCCCCAACCGCCCTCCCATATCACTCATCTCCCAGTGCCTGGGGGGCCCAAGGCAGCTGGCAGAGCAGGGAAGAAGGGAAAAGAATGGGTCAGGGTTAAGTGGCTTCGAACTCGAGCGGGAGCGGGAGCGGGACGACAGCGTCCCCTCTATGTTTGCTCCTCTGACCTCGTCATCTCTCGTGGCTAGTTCCTCCAGCTTGTTACCTGTGTTCTGGCCCCCAGGAATGCTGGCTCCGGGAGCTTACAAAATTTAAATGACTCCCAAGGTCGTAGCATTCTTAAGCCAAGTTGGTCAAGATCAAAGCTGTGCCCAACCTGGGGCCCCAGGGCCTACTTTCCACCTCCTGGGCTTGGGGGGAAAGCCTATCTGTTTGCACACCTGAGCACACTCAGGCAGCTGGACCCTTCCCAGCCTGCACCGCCAGGCTCGGAGAGCTCATTCCTAGCCAGGAGCAGGGAGTACAGGAGTACAGCCGCTTCTACCTGACCTTGGGGAGGGGGCAGGGTGACTGACAGCCTTAACTTTGGGGTGTTGGCATGGAGGATGGGCGAGCATCACTATGCTCAGTGGGGGTGCAGCTTCCATGCAGATGCTAAGTGAGCCACTGGAGAGGGTCCTGCAGAACTGTACCTGCCTCCCTGGGATAGGGCAGAGGGCTGCACCTCAGAGAACAGGAACACCCTAGCCAGGGTTGATCTGGGAAACTGCCAGGAGCATGGAAGCAAAGCACAGGGGTAGGGAGCTGAGACACCCCCCCCCATCCTACTCCCCACTCCACCCCCCACCCCACCCCCCATCGCCTAGACCTCACACCGGAGTCTATTGTCTTAACTATAATGTGATCTCTCTCTCTCTCTCTCTCTCTCTCTCTCTCACACACACACACACACAGCCATCACCAGTGCTGCCAGCCATCTTATCAGGACCCTCCCCCATCAGATGGGCCGCATCTGTGCCTCTGTTTGTGGCCTGTCCTACAGTGTGCAGAAGGCGGGTCACATGTTGATAGGCCCCTTTAAAGGCCCACCACCTCAGTGGGTTCTTGCCTTCTGCCACCTAAGCTGCCACCTGCACCAGCTGTACCAGTCACCATGGCAAAGGCCTTTGTCCTTCTGCTTGTGTCCCTCCTTGCCATGGCCTACGCGGCTCCTGGACCCCGGGGTCTCATTCTCAACCTGGTAAGGACTCTCTGGGGAGCCTTCGGAGTCTTAGGCGTTTGTAAGCATGGCTCCCGACCACTGGTGCCACCCAGCGAGGGTATCGCTCCCTGACAGTGCTCTCTACAAAGCCTGAAGGCTTGTCAGGACCCCTGGATGGGGATGGACTGTCACGTGGCTTAAAATTTGACAGTTTCTTTTTGTTTTTGTTTGGCTTTTTTTTTTCTTTTCCCCGAAACAGAGTTTCTCTGTATAACAGCCCTGGCTGTCCTGGACTCACTTGTAGACCAGGCTGGCCTTGAACTCACAGAGATATGCCTGCCTCTCTCTGCCTCCCTAGCACTGGGATGAAAGGTGTGCGTCACCATGCCCGGCTTGACGGCTTTCTAAGAAAGCAGTCGGGGAAGCCAGACATGGTGCCATTTCTCTGTCATCTCACCACTGGGGAGGAGGCTGAGGTAGAGGGTCACAGGTTGAGGCCAGCCTGGGCTACATAATTTCAGGACTGTCTGAAAGGAAGAAAGGAAATGTGGGAGACCCTGCTTTGGGGGGGCACCTGTGCAAAGCACCAAGGTGCCAGTGGCTGGTCAGGGTCACCAGGGAGCAGCCAGCAGTAGTAGGGCCTATAGGCCTGGCCTCCTAGCCCACCTCCAACCTCCTGACATGAGTGGGGCACAGTCCCAGGGGTGACCCTTCACACTCACCTCACCAAGGGAGGTGCTGATTGCAGCTGTGCTGGGGTGGGGGTAAGCTCAGGAGAAGGGGAGTGGGGGGAGGGAAGGGTTGAGGCTGACAGGTTGTCCCCGCAGCTGGATGGCGAGATCTGCTTGAACAGTTTGCAGTGTAGTAGCGGGTGCTGCCAACACGACACCATCCTGGGCATTGCCCGCTGCACACACAAGGCCATGGAGAACAGCGAGTGCTCCCCAAAGGTGCGTGTGCCCTGGAGGCTTGGGGGGAATGCGTGGGACGTTGAAGGAGTGAGAGAGAGGTTTACAGGCTTAGCCCATCCCATCATCCCACGTGACTCTCACAACTAGCCCCTGGGTGCGGGTGTGTGGGGGTCTGCACCCATTCCACAGGTGGGTAAGTAGAGGCTTCTCTGAGCCTTCAAGTTAGTGAGAGTGTTGGAGGGGGTTGGAGCCCCCCGCACCCCCACCCCCACCCCCGCCGCCCCGTGAGGGAGTCAGGAGCACTCTGGGAATTACCTGGCAGCCAGTTCCCAGCCAGGTAGGGAGCAAAAGACTCCGCTTTCTGTGACTCGGTTGTCCTGTCTCTGCAGACTCTCTACGGGATTTACTACAGGTGTCCCTGTGAGCGGGGCCTGACCTGTGAGGGGGACAGGAGCATCATTGGCGCCATCACCAACACCAACTACGGGGTCTGCCTTGACTCGCGGCGCTCCAAGCAGTGAGACCGTACAATTAGCTGGCCCTGGGGAGACCGTCTCTCCCCCACCTCCATCTGTCCCATCTGAGCCAGCCGCTGGCGATTAAAGCCGTCCTGCAGCCTTGACCGCCTCCGCCTGTACTTTCTGTGCTTGTGTGAAGTTTCATAAGCCTTGGTCTAGCAGGGCCAGGGTCCCACAGGGCAGATGGGAATGGGGAGGCTGGGGTCCAGAACAGCCAAATGAATAGTCAGGACGAGGGACAGACTTATGAAGCAGCCCCCACGCCTATCCTCGTCTCTGAGCCCGCCCCCCCCCCCAGGCTCCCACACCTTCCTCCTCTCTGAGTCCCGCCTTGTTTCTTCCCGCCCCCAGCAGGCAGGCAAGTGTGCAGACAGCTTAGGCCTGGGGGGCGGAGTCCCTGGGGCCCTGTAACTGATCCTGATAGTCTCCCTGTTCCCGGTCTGGCTCTCTCTCCTTTCTGGGATGATGTCAGCTAGCAGAGACAGAGACAGGCAGACCCTGAGGCCAGCCTGGTCTACAGAATGAGTTCTAGGACAGCCAGGGCTACAAAGTAAAATGTGTCTAAAAAGAAAAAAGAAAGGAGGAAAAAGAAAAGAGAAAAAGAAAAAAAATATCCCTGTGTTCTCTTGGGAGCCATCAAATGTTAGCAGGGTAGTGAGTTTGTTCCTGGGAACACACTTGGTGGGAGAAAAGAACTGCAGGCTGTTCCATGACTTTCACACCTGCGACATGGTGTATGAGGACACACACACACATATACACGCACACAAACACACAAGCAACACATACACACAGATGAATAAATGAATGAATGTGATTAAATAAAAACCCCACAAGCTAATTAGGAAGCAGTAAGGCTCCAGGAGAAGCTAACTGACCCCTGAGTTGGGCCGCTAGAGAGAAGAGCCACACAAGGAGTGGGTATCTCCCAGTCCAACACTCTGTAGTTCTGGGGTCCGCAAAGGGTCTAGAAACCACGGTTTTCTGCCTTCAGACCAGAGTCAGCTGCAGAGTCCCAAGTCATTACAGCTTCACTAAGTGGGGCGTCTGCGTCCAGTCTCACCACCTCAGAAGTGGAGAGACAGGAAGAACGGGCTTGTGTCTGCCAGGTTAGCAGCCACTCCTAGCAGCATCACAGCCTTTCGTCATATTCCGCTGCAGGGAGATGGGGAGAGATCCTGTCCTTGCTGCCTTCCTTCTCTTAGACTTTGCTAAGAACCTCTAGCCCACTTTGGGGGTGAAACGACCTTTTCACAGGATATCCTGAATACTAGATATTTATGTTACAATTCATAACGGTTCACTCAAAGAAGGCAGCATAGGGCAGTTATGAAGTAGCAACAAAAATAATTATATGCTTGGGGGTCATCACAATATGAGGAACTGGTTTTTTTGTTTTTTGTTTTTTTTGTTTGTTTGTTTTTTCGAGACAGGGTTTCTCTGTGTAGCCTTGGCCATCCTGGACTCACTTTGTAGACCAGGCTGGCCTCGAACTCACAGCGATCCGCCTGCCTCTGCCTCCTGAGTGCTGGGATTAAAGGCATGTGCCACCACGCCCGACTGTTTTTGTTTTTTTCTAGACAGGGTTTCTCTTGGTAGCCTTGGCTGTCCTGGACTCGCTTTGTAGTCCAGGCTGGCCTTGAACTCACAGCGATCCGCCTGCCTCTGCCTCCCAAGTGCTGGGATTAAAGGCGTGCGCCACCACACCAGGAGAGGAACTGTATTGTTTTTGAGACAGAATCTCACTGTGTAGCTCTGGCTGGCCTTAAACTCACTATGTAGACTAGGCTGGTTTTGAACTCACAGAGATCCATGTGCCTTTGCCTCCCAGGTGCTGGGATTAAGTGTACGTAATACACGTGGAACAGTTAGTCATTTATTTTGTCGGGGAAGAAGAGCATATTTATGAATCAGAGGACAGAGGGCAACTTGAAGCAATTAGTTCTCACGTGGGGTCCTGGGGATTAAACTCAAGTTATCAGGCTTTGCAGTGAGCACCTGCTGAGCCATCTTGCCAGCCCAGGGCCTGTTAGTGTGGCTTTCAGATCAGGTAACTCCGGCTCCAGGCTAGCTGGGAGAATGGTTTGCTCAAACAGCCACAGTGGCCGGCCAGCCAGTCCTCCACTTCTGTGGAGAGCAACTTCCTTCACACACCTGGATACTATCCTCACACCTGGAGGAGTCTACAACATCGTGGACACTGTGCTCAGTCTAGATACATGCTAAAGCCTCTTTCAAGGCTCTTTTCTCTGCCACTGGCCTGCCACCCTAGAAGAGGCACTAAAAGCTCAGCTCCTCCTGTTGAGGCTTTGTCCCTTTCTCTTTCTTTCTTTCTTTCTTTCTTTCTTTCTTTCTTTCTTTCTTTCTTTTTTTTGAGATAGGGTTTCTCTGTGTAGCCTTGTCTGTCCTAGACTCACATTGTAGATCAGGCTGGCCTCGAACTCACAGCGATCCTCCTGCTTCTGCCTCCCGAGTGCTGGGATTAAAGGCGTGCGCCACCACACCCGGCTGAGCCTTTCTCATTTTTCCTAGACATCCTAGACCCAACGATCCCTGTTATGCCACTTTCATCTTTCTTCCTGCCAGCTTCAGAGGCTGCCTGACCTCCTGGACAGTGCAGCCTTAGGGCAGTGGCAGCTGGAGAGGGTCTCGCCCTCCGGTTGAGGAAGGGAGAGATGCTGCTGTGGTTGCATGGGCTGGTCCAGAGTGATGGGTTCTTCTCGGGTGCAGCTAAAGGCTTGGCCCCTACCATGCCATCACCATGTAATCAAAGGGCGGGTGGAGAGGTCCTGTGGACTTCTGGGTTGTGGGCTAAGAGAAACAGGCCAGAGGGAACAGCAATCCTCCCAGCCAAACCGCCAGCTTCAGTAGCTCAGCTGCGGGGGATTGAAGTTCACTCAAAGAAGGCGGCATAGGGCAGGTCATGTGACCATCACCTGGTTACCCAGCCACTGTTCACAGCAACTCTATGCAGTTCTGCCCTGATTGCATGAGGCGGGAAGAGGAGAGGAGGGAGTTGATTAGAGGGGTCCCCATCTTCGCAGCCAGGGAGGAAGCCAACATAGGTGCTGAGGGCAGACCCAGGACAACTGCTCTTGGGGTCACCCACGGTCCTGTGGGTAGCTCCTCCTCACACCCACCCCTGCTTTGTAAGTACTCACAGAGACCTCAAAGTTCTGAGGGGGAAATTGGTGGACCAGGGCTTGGGTTTCTTGTCAGGACCTTATGAGGAGGGGACAGATGTTTAGTTCCTTCCTGTCCCATCCTAGGGAGAGAATTTTTGTTACAATGTAGAAACTCCACGTCCTGAGAACAATGCAGGCCCCTTGAGTGGCAAGCACTCATTTCACTGCCAGAGGAAGCCTAGGGGTTTGGGAGAGGGGGTGGGGGGGAAGGGAGGAATCTGATTTAAACCCCAGCCCAACTACTCTGGCTGTGTAATCCCAGCACTCAGAAGGCCTAGGCAGGAGGATCAGGAATTCAGACGTTTGAGCCCAGCCTCCTGAGTTTTGGGATTACAGGCCTGCAGCGTGCTTGCTTGGTGTCTGCTGAGTCCAAGGCTGTCCTCTGTGCCGTGACTTGAAAATCCAGGTCTTTCCTGGTTCCCAGAGCCACAGCCAAGGGAGAGGATTGGCTGGTCAAGTCCTTTCTAGGTGCCCACAGGAAGTAAAGCCGGCCTCCCACTTCCTGAGGCCGATGTTCAGAAGAGGAAAGTCTATAGGTTCCAGCATTGAGTGTTCGGTGGGGGACAGTGACAGGACACCCTGGAGTGGCAGGAAGGGCCGCTGTGAGCATTCCCCGGAACCACCTGTGTGGTGTGAACTTCCAGGCAGCTTCTACAGAGCTGTGCGGGAGTTCCCTCCCGCAAGTGCGGCCAGTGGGAAGGGGTAGGGTTGAAAGCCACTGGCCAAACACAAACATCTTTTGTGTCACAATTACTGTTTTGTCACTTCCTTCCTCCTGCCAGACAGAAACATCTCAAGAGGTTTGGTGGCTTTGGTGGAGTCACAGCTCTCTGAAGCGCGCTCTCTCTCTGTCTCTCTCTCTCTCCTGCCTTGAACCAAGTGGGTGGTAGAAAACCAAAGCTAAACGGGTCGTTTTAGGAAAAAGGCTTCTCTAGCTTAGGCTGGCCTGAAACCTGAAGCAATGTGCTGGAATTAGAGGCATGAGCCACTGCCTCTGGTTTATGTGTGTGGATGTTTGTGCACAGCTCCAACACTGCCAGGTGAGTAACACACTGGCATGTAAATGTCCCCGTGCAGAAAAGCCTCTACACCTGTAACTAATGACCAGCGAGCAGCAAGCCGAGAGCAATCATTACAGCCAGAAAGGGAGAGTCTGGGGCTGGCGGGATAGCTCACTGCGTAAAAGTGCCTGTTGCCAAGCATGACAGCCTGAGTTCAATTCTTCAGGACCTACATTGGTGGAAGACGAGAACTGACTCCTCCACACACACATGTGCACACATGCATATGCACAAGCTAATGCATTGATTATAAGAAAAAAGGAAAAAGAAATGGGCATTTGAAAAATTTTTAAGCCCAAGATAGAACACAGCTTACTCAGTTGCAAGTCACAGAAAGACCTAAGAGTGGTTAAGGGGCCAGACATGGTGGTGCACACCTTTAATCCCAGCACTTGGGAGGCAGAGGTAGGCAGATAGCTGTGAGTTCAAGACCAGCCTGGTCTACATAGCCAATAGGTAGGCTGACACAGACCTTGTCTAAGAAAAAAAAAAAATTTTTTTTTTTCGAGACAGGGTTTCTCTGTGTAGCCTTGGGTGTCCTGGACTCGCTTTGTAGACGAGGTTGGCCTCGAACTCATAATGATCTGCCTGCCTCTGCCTCCCGAGTGCTGTGATTACAGGCATGCCCCACCACACCCCAGCTAAAAAAATTTTAAATAAAAAATTTGGCTTATTTAACATAAACCAGCTATCTGGCTTAAGGCATGGTATATTCCAAGCTACCCTCACTTCCTCCTATGGTCAAGTCCAGTAGAAGGGAAGATAGCTCATCTTATTAATTCTTTAATTTTTATTGTATTTATTTATTTATCTGGGCAGGCTCCAGAGCACACAAGGTTGAAGTTTTTGCTTTGCAACTTTAGGACCTAAGTCCTTACATTTCAAAATAAAAATAAAAGCCAGGTGCAGTGGTACACATTTGTAATCCCAGGACTGCACAAGTAGAGATGTGTGGGTCCCTGGCTCATGAGGCATCCCAGCCTACTTGGTGATAGGGAGAGAGCCTGTCCAACCCAAAAGGCACAGAACTCCTGGTGAACATTACATCTGAGGCTGACCTCCTCCGGCCTCTGTACATAGGCACACATGCACCTGCATACACAAGAACACAACCCTAAGACTCGCTAGGGTGTTGGAGAAGGGCTCAATGTTGAGAGCACTGGCTGCTTTTGCAGGAGACCTGGATTCCGTTCCCAGAAACATCTATAACTCCAGTTCCAGGATATCTGGTGCCCTCTTCTGGCGTTTGAGAGTATTGCATGCAAACCCCATAACACGAGAATAAACTTTTTTTTCCCCTTCTGTTTTTCGAAACATGGTTTCTCTGTGTAGCCTTGGCTGTCCTAGACTCACTTTTTAGACCAAGCTGGCCTTGAACTCACAGCGATCCGCCTGTCTCTGCCTCCCAAGTGCTGGGATTAAAGGCGTGCGCCACCACGCCCAGCTGAGAATAAACTTTTTAAAAATTACTTTTTAAATGGGCTGGAGAGGAGGCTCATCAGTTAAGAGCTCGGGCTGTTCTTGCAGACTGCCTCGGTTCGCCTCAGTTCCATTCCACGCACCCGCATCAGGTGGGCTCACAACTGCCTGCAACTCCAGCTCCTGGGCGATCCAGTCAGTGCCTCTGTCCTCCGTTGGACCTGGGCTCGTGTGCACGTGCATGCTCACACCTCTGAAAAGCCTACTTGGACTCGTTTAAGTGATATGGGGAATTTGTCATGGTTGGATGTGAAATTCCAAGCCAAGGTAGCCCTGGGTTCTAAACTGAATTCTTTCCGGGTCACCTGGCAAGGAGAGGCATTCAAGTGTCCCTGGTAACAAGTGAGTTTTACTGAGCAGCGCGTTTCTGGGTTGCTGGACCTTATCCTCTGCACCGATCCAGCTTATTATTGGCGCCCCCTTCTGGTATGCAGATAGGAACACTCTGAGCACTCATACATAAAACAAAATCTTGAAAAAAAAGATGTAGAGTGTGTGTGTGTGTGTGTGTGTGTGTGTGTGTGTGTGTGTGTACCTGCAGAGGACAGAAAAGGGCAGCAGATTCACTGGCGCTGGAGTTGCTGGCCCTTGTGAGCCACCCACTGTGGGTGTCAGGAACTGACCTTTGGGGCCTCTAGAGGAGCAGAAAGCACTGTTAACTACTGAGCCATCTCTCTAGCCTCACGTTCTTTTTTGTTTTGTTTGTTTGTCTGTTTCGAGACAGGGTCTCTCTGTGTGACCCTAGCTGTCCTGGAACTCACTCTGTAGACCAGGCTGGCCTCGAACACAGAGATCCACTTGCCTCTGTCTCCCTGCTGGAATTTTGTTTTGTTTTATTTATTTATTTTTTGTTTGTTTGTTTGTTTTTTGGGGGATTAAAGGTGTGTGCCACCACCGCCCGGCTTTTTAATCACCTCACATTCTTTTTCTTTTCTTTTCTTTTTGGTTTTTCGAGACAGGGTTTCTCTGTGTAGCCTTGGCTGTCCTGGACTCACTTTGTAGACCAGGCTGGCCTGGAACTCACAGCGATTCACCTGCCTCTGGCTCCCAAGTGCTGGGATTAAAGGTGTGCGCCTCCATGCCTAGTTAGTCTCACGTTCTTGCATTAAAGTTTTAAAATGTATTTTGTGTGTGACACACACACACATATGCACACACATGTGGGTGTCAGAGGACAACTTTTAGGATTCCAGCCCTCCTACCATGTGACAACTGGAAACTGAACTCAGGGCATTAGGCTTGGCAGCAAGTGCCTTCACCTGTCAAGCCTTCTGGTTAGCCCACGTTCTTTCATCTATTCACCTTTACACAACAGAACACACACCCAGTGACCAGTGACCTCCACCCTTCTGTCCCCCACTCTGTCCCTCCCCACACCCCCCTAGCCTCATCTCTCAGCCCTGCTCCCTCCCACGAAACTCCCTCCATCCCTCCCAGGCCCAGGCCCAGGCTTTAGGCAAAAACAAAGCCCAGGGGGGAGAGAAACCAATCCTCATTGTGCCTCAGTTTCCCCTTTTGCCTTTCCCACAAAGGGCAGACACACATACCAGAGTCAGGAAGTGACTTTAATGCTAGGAGTCAATGTGGGATAGGAGTGCAGCTGGCATCTGGGGGCAGAGACCCCTGGGGGAGGAGGCTGCAGCAGCAGCAGTGACCCTGAGCAGCCTGCGTCCTCCTCAAATCATTTGGCACCGGCGGGGGCACATGGAGTCCTTGGAATGGCAGCTCAAGCCGATTCGGCAGGGACACATGATGTTCAGGCTCCCCTTGGTCTGTGGGAGAGGAAGGGTGTCAAGGGAGGGGATTACGTGGTCTTGGGGGGATCAGGGCAAGAGTGTAAACAGTGGTGGGAGATGTGGGAGATGCGCCAACGCGGGGTTCCACATCCTCAGACTGAACAACAGCCTCTGCGGCCTTTAATCTCCCCCTATGTCCAGGGAGAGGTGATAGCAGTTCTCCTGCCCCCTCCCCCCAGACAGGGTCTCTCTGTGTAGCCTTGGCTGTCCTGGACTCGCTTTGTAGACCAGGCTGGCCTCGAACTCACAGAGACCTGCCCGCCTCTGCCTCCCGAGTGCTGGGATTAGAGGTGTGTGCCACCACGCCCGGCTTCCTGGTTTCCCTTATTAGATGTCCTTATTTTACTTTGAGCATTTGCCTGCATGCATGCACATGTCTGCGTGCCCCTTAGATTATCAGGAGTTAGGCATGTTGTGAGCCACCATGTGGGTGCAGGACCCCATCCTTGCAACAAGTGCTTTTCACTTATGAGTCATATCTCCAGAGTGTCCCCCCCCCACCCCATTTTCATGTTACTATAACCTACAGTCACCTGGGAAAGGAGAACCTCAGTTAAGGAGTCGCCTCCTCCCTCAGACTGGCCTGTGGCCATGTCTGTGGTGTGGGCAGTGCCTTCCCTAGGCAGGCGGACCTGGTACGAAAAGCCACTGAGCAGTGTTTCCCCGTGTTCTTTGCTCCAGTTTCTGCTTGCTGTCGCTCGGTGATGGACTATGACCCGGAAGTATAAGCTTTCCCCCCTGAGTTGTTTTTGGTCGTGGTGTTTATCACAGCAACAGAACGCACACTAGAACAGCGGCCTTTTTTTTTTTTTTTTTTTTTTTCTTTTACACAGGGTCTCTCTGTGTAGCCTTGACTGTCCTGGACTCACTTTGTAGACCAGGCTGGCCTCGAACTCACATCAATCCACCAGCCTCTGCCTCCCAAGCGCTGGGATTAAAGGTGTGCGCCACCACGCCCGGCCTCAACAGCGGCCTTTTTTTACCTCCACGTTATAGTGAGTGAGATGAGACGTAGCAAGTGATCCTCCAGGCCACACTGAGGCCCTGGCGGTACACCAGGAAGGGATATGGAGGCTGGGTCCAGCCTTCCTAGAAGACTCCGGGCCGAGGGCCACTGAGTAGGAGGAACATTCTGTGCCTTCTCATTTCCCAGTTGACCACAGCCTGCTTAAGTGAGCCCTGTGAACTTTCCCCAGCCTCTTCGTGAGGGGGACACATTAGTCCACTTACTGCATAAGGGAACGAAAGGTCAGGAGCAGTCCTAAGGGCGGGGGGTGGGGGGTGGGGAAGTCAGGACACAAACTTGGATCCCACCAGAAAGCTGAGGTCCTAGCCAGCTCTGCAGTCCAACTGAGTAACCAAGTCATGGTGACCCGGTTGGGCACCAGGACCGGGTAGATTTCTTCTCCTAGCCTTCTCCCATCAGGGAGGAATACCCCCTCTCCCCCTTACCACCCCTTCTTCCCCCGCAGCAAGACAGGTCTTTCTAAGCAGCCTTGGCTGTCCTGGACTTGGTTTGTAGGCCAGGCTGGCTTTGAACTCACTGCGATCTGCTTGCCTCTGCCTTCCAGAGTGCTGGGACTACAGGCGTGCATTTCAGTGTCTATCTTGTCTTTTCTTTGTTTAACCTCCCCCACCCTTTCCCTGCTTGTTGGTGTCTCACCTGGGGCAAGCACGCCATGCCCGCGCGGGACTTGGAGGTGCAGAAGGCTCCCCTTCTTTCCAGGTCTATGAGACAACAGTCACTGAGGCACTGGGTGTGGTGGACACACTTGTCTCCGTTGGCCTGCAGAAATAGCCCCTTAGTCCCCAGCTCTTGTCTCTGGATGAGTGAAGAAGATCCTGGCGCTACTCAAGAACCCGGGGATCAGCCGGGCGTAGTGGCGCACGCCTTTAATCCCAGCACTCGGGAGGCAGAGGCAGGCGGATCGCTGTGAGTTCGAGGCCAGCCTGGTCTACAAAGTGAGTCCAGGATGGCCAAGGCTACACAGAGAGACCCTGTCTCGAAAAACCAAAAAAAAAAAAAAAAAAAAAAAAAAAAGAACCCGGGGATCCAGGAAGGGAGAGCCATGAGGCTGTCACCTTGGACACCCCCCTCCAGTGCACCCCTCCCCAAACCAGAACTTGATTGAGCAAAAGAACCAGGAGCTGGGTATCTGTTGGCTTCCTCAGTACCCCATTTCCTGCCCCCCACCTTCATGGTTCTCAGACCATAATCCGGATAGCTAGTGGGAATGGTGAGAGGGTGGCAAGATGGCTCAGGCAGCAGAGGTGCTCGCTGGGCGGCCTGAGTTCGATCCCCACACTGAGTAAAGATGGGAGGAGAGAGCGGACTCCACTGAGATGTCTCTGACCTCATGCACACAGGCATGAGAGGGAAGGAAGGACAAAAAGTAGTGACTTTTAGAATTAAAAAAAAAAAAAATAGAGCCAGGTATGGTGGCACATGCCTTTAATCCCAGCACTCGGGAAGCAGAGGCAGGTGGATTGCTGTGAGTTCCAGGCCAGCCTGGTCTACAAAGAGAGTCCAGGACAGCCAGGGCTACACAGAGAAACCCTGTCTCGAAAAACAAAAACAACACAAACAACCAAAAAAAAAAAAAAATGGGTGGGTGGATGAAAGGACAGGAAGAAAGAGTTTGCATCTAAAAGGGTTCCTAGTCCCTGGAGGAGGGCCAGGGAGACCTCAATTAGAAGGTAGGGAGGCCTTGGGATAGTAGGGTGGAGGTGAGCTCAGGGCTGAGAGTACATACGGCCTGGGGCCAGCGGTACTGCTCTCCAGTCCTGGAAAGGTGACATCTACAGCTAGAGCCTGGATCCCCAAGCTGCCTACAGCCCTCAGTTCCCACCCTTTCATCATCCCAGGGGAAGTCAGGGATGCTGCTCACCTTTTTATGATTTGAGCTTTCATTGAGGCCGTGTGGCAGGATTCCGGCAAGCAATGCCAGTCCAATGGCTAAGGCCAGGGTGAAGGCCATGACCTGGGTGGCCGAAAGCTTCCCAAACACTGCTGGGGACAAATTCCTGTCACTGTGGGAGTGGTAGCTAGCCAGTGTGGGCCTGATGGTCACAGGCTGTCCTGTGAGGAGTGTTGACTCCCAGTTTAGGCCTGGGCAGCCTCGGGAGGGAGGGAGGGAGGAGAAGGCTCTGGACCAGTGAGGTGTTTGTGGTGTGGGGCCTTGGGAGCCTAATATGGGCTACTTCCAGTCAGACTTCAAACTGTACAGAAAAGCTTTAAAATGTTACCTAGGGGCGTGGCCAGAGAGATGGCTCAGTGGTTAAGAGCGTTGGCTGATCTTACAGAGGACCTGGATTTGGTTCCTGACACCCACACAGTGGCTCACAGCAGTCTGTAACTCCAGTTCTGGGGGTGACAGAACTTATCTGACCTCCAAGGAACTTGGCACACATGTGGTGCACAGATATATATTCAAACAAAACACTCATCCATATAAAATCTTTTTATTTTTATTTATTTTTTTATTTTTACAGGAGAGGACAGGCTTCAGCTTCGGCTTTGGTACAGTGTTTCTTAGCCCTGGCTGTCCTAGAACTTATTCTGTAGACCAGGCTGGCCTTGAGCTCTTTTTTTTTTTTTTTTTTTTTTTTCTTGTTCTTTTTCCTGTTTTTCAAGAAAAGGTTTTTCTATGTTATCTTGGCTGTCCTGGACTTGCTTTGTAGATCAGGCTGGTCTCGAACTCACCGTGATCCACCTGCCTCTGCCTCCTGAGTGCTGCGATTAAAGGCGTGGGCCACCATGACCAGCCTTTTTTTAAAAAAATTATTTATTTGTTTGTTGTTTGTTTATTTGGTTAGTTTTTCAAGACAGGGTTTCTCTGTGTAGCCTTGGCTGTCCTGGACTCGCTTTGTAGACCAGGCTGGCCTTGAATTCACAGTGATCCACCTGCCTCTGACTCCCAAGTGCTGGGATTAAAGGCATGTACCACCACGCCTGGCCCTTTATATTTTCATTTTTAAAAATCACTTTGGAAACCATATATTTTGGGCCACAGTTGTAGTCCCAGCTCTGGGGAAATGGCAGCAGGCAGATCAGAAGTTCCTATTTCCTTATAAGGACATGTCCAGCCAGCACCTGGGATTCTCCTATATGCAAATGAAGCATTTCCAGCCCCAGCCAATGATATACACTCACCCCAAAGCCCCCTACCCCACTTCCTGAAGGTGTCTATAGCCCTCGTTTCCCCCAATAAAGGAGAGCTATTTCACTGGAAAAACCTCAGAGAAGGCTGTTTCTTCCGGCACTCACAGCCAACCAAGGTCCTTCGTGACCCACTTGCCCTCTTTCCAGTCCAGTCCAGTGCAACATGGTATCTGGACACCTCGAGGGCAGAAGTGGACCCGGATGGCAGGGAGGTGGTGAGCTCTAGGCGGGGAGCAGAGAACTCAAGGTGGTTGTTTGTGGAAGCTGAGTGGGTCCTATAGGAAAAGCTATTGACTACAGTCTGGTATCGGGACAAAGGGCTGTTAGCCACAGACAGGGTGAGCCTGGTTATATTGGTCTGTGAGGACAGCAGCCTTGAAGGACAGCTGGTGCAGCCCTCTGGCCACCCCCTCTGCGCCTCCACACATCCCTGTGACAAGGCTGAAGACATGCAGTGCTCTCCTGTCTCCTGCAGGACCTGCCGGCAGCATCAGCTCTCAGTGGAAGCAAC